>NC_142808.1:63928455-64063455 GCF_049724085.1 Artemia sp. Qi Xiang Cuo | reverse complement strand
AAGTGGTTGAAAAATAGTTTATAAATTAAAAAAAATTATGTGACAAAGAAATAAAAGGAAGATGGAGCAAACAGATCAGTGCGTTAATAAAAGTGAACTGGAAATGATTTAATTAAAAAAGTAAGGGGGATTATGAAAAACCTATAATTTAATAAAGAAATGCCCAGAAATTTACGTTATCAGAGGGTTGGGGCCCCAGTCCAGCCCGCATGGTCCCTTTGAATCACTTTTTAAGTAGACTTTAAGCCTACCCTTCACTAATACACAACTGTTAACCCTTTTATTAAAATGGGCCTTACTTTAGTTGTTGTTTTTTAAGCTAAATATTTAGTGATTATTCGCGTTTGAAGAAACCATGCTGAATACATAAGTATCCTCATTACGTCACGTATTGTATATCTTTTATAAATATAATTGCCTCTTCTGAAAATACACCCACCCCCCTGATGGTCCGAGATATAGCCCTAGGAATATATTAATAAAAATTAACCTATAAAATTGTTACTTTGCAATATGAAAGAACACGAAAGAATATAACAAGAAAGAATGCCATCAAAAAATTCGACACAACGATGAAATGTGTTTATACAGTTATATATGGGACCGCAGATGGGGAGGGGGGTATAATGTCAAAAACATGACCATATTATTTGGAAAAAGTTTGGTATAAAATCAAAAATTCCTGCTTTACTAACCCCCCCCCCCCTCAATGCTTAGAAACAACCAAAAAATGCATCATTTTTACAGTTTCATATATTTTGTCAATACCAGCTGTTCATAATCCAATATAAAAACATTAACTTTTGTATATAACCTGGCATTATGTCAATCCAATAAGACGGGGGGGGGGTAAGGTTGTCACAGAAAGAATAATGCATATATCATGGGTACTAGTGAATTAGATGATACACGCGTAAGATAGATGCTACAGGAAACCAGTCAAATGGGTATCAGTCAGTAGAGAATTGGACCGCAAAGCATGGTTTGTCATTGCGTTTACAATATTTAAACTATTGTTTTTTGGGGTTTAGGGGGGGGAGTACTTAGAGTAGGTTACGTAATTAATATAAACGATGGTTTACCCCCCCCCCCCAATAATGTGCAAATATATAGCCCAAATTTGGTTCCAAATTTTTATATTTTCATCATATTTGGTTTTATTTCATTAGGATTAACTAATGAAACTAGCTCTTTCTCAATTTAATTTTAGCATGACTGTTAACGGAACAAGATTCAAAGTCAACTGATGAAATTGAAAATTGGTGAAGTGACTAACTGACTATTGCCACTTGTCACTAAACAAATGATAATCGTATGCTCATGAGAGAGAATGTTATCTTAACTTACTATGCGAGTAAGCAAAGTGGGTATTACCTCATCCTAATAATTGAGTGATTGTTTGATAAGATTAAATGACCGCGGTGTGAAAAAATGTCGATACTCATGTCATTGTAATTAAAATGGAAGCAGCGGAATTTATTCACGGGGGAAGAAATTGATTAAACAGAAAATGTAGAACGACTTTACTATTCTAGGAAATAACAGTATTGCAAAAGAAATTCGAAAATGTAAGAATCTCCCAACATTTTTAACACTGTAATGTTATCCGTGTCGTTTATTCGAAGTTTACCAAAAAATAATACGAAATCGACCTCGACAGCGACCCTGCTCTCAATATAATATCTCTCCAATAACTCCTCCATAGCGCTTTGCCACTCTGCCCACTCCAAGTTGAAATGTTATCATATGCTGGATCTATTAAACCAAGATTAGGGCCCGAGAAGAGGGTAAAGAGACATAACCCAAAAAGACAAACTGAATGTTAAAATACAGAAAAAATAATTAGTTTAAATAAAATGAAATGGAAATCAAATTGTAAAAACTTGATATACGCTAAAATGTAGCCAAAATGTATGTGTTATAGAAATCAAACTGTTTGTCAGCCCCCCATAACCTCAAAGGGATCAAGAGGAGGATATAGACACTTTCCCGCCATAAAATGACTAAATCTTAAAATATAGAAAATTTTTGTCTTTTCTAATATATCTTGAAGATCCCGAGCTGTTCTTGTAGAAAAATCCCTGCTCGTATCCATACAAAAGGTTTATCGAAGGTCTAAGACATTATAAAAAAAGTTGTTAAAATAGAGAAAGAAAAATCCCTTTAAATTTAATGAAATGGAAAGGAAATTGTTAAAACTTGATATTTGCTAAAGTATAGCAAAAAATTATGTTTTAAAGAAATTGAAGTGTGTCAACCCTCCATTTCCTAGAAGAGGCTAAGAAGAAAATATAGACGCTTTCCCTTGAAAAATAGCCAAATCTTAAAATACAGAAAAAAAAATCTTTTCTAGTATATCTTAAAGATTCCGAGCTATCCATTTACAGAAATCCCTGTTCGTTTTCTTACCCTAGATTTATCGAAGGTCTAAGCCATTAGGAGAAATGACTAAATGTTAAGATACTGTAAAAAAAATCAATTTAGACTTAATAAAATGGAAAGGAAATCGTTGAGACTTGATATACGCTAAAATATAAGCAAAAGGTTTCCGCTAAAGAAATTAAACTGTACGTCAGTCACCCAACGTCTAGAAAGGGCAAAAAGAGGGATAAGGACACTTTCCCTTGAATGTGACAAAATTCTAAAATTAAAAAAAAATATATCTTTTCTAGTTTATCTTCAAGATACTGAGCTACCCGTGTAGAGAAATCACTGCTTATATCCTTACCCAAGCTTTATCGAAAAGCCATTAGAAAAAAATAAATAAATGTTAAAATAAAGAAAAAAGAATCAGTTTAAATTTAATGACATGGGAAGGAAATAGTAAATGCTTCATACATCCTAAAATACAACCAAAAAGAATTTCTTAAAGAAATATAACTTTTTGATGGCCCCCATAACCCCAGAAAGCGTAATCAGAGGGACATTGATACTTTTCCTTGAAAAATACAGACCAAATCTTAAAATACGGAAAAAATTTGCCTTTTCTAGTATATCTGGAAGACACCGAGCTATTCATGTAGAGAAATCCTTGCTTTCATCATTACTCTAGGTTTATCGAAGGTCTAAGGCATTTAAAAAAATGCTAAATATTAAAATACAGAAAAAAAATGTCTTTATGCTTAATGAAAATGGTAGGAAATCACTCAAAATTGATATACGCTAAATATTCAACCAAAATATGTGTTAAAGAAATCAAACTGTATGACGGCTCTCTTGAGCCTATAAGAGGCCAAGAGAAGGATGTAAACACTTTCCCTTAAAAATGACTAAATCTTTAAAGTACTGAAAAAACATGTCCTTTCTTGTATAACTCGAAGATCCCGAGCTATTCATTTGGAGAAATCCCTGCTTGTATACTTACTCTAAGTTTATCGAAGTTCTAAGCCATTATCCTTAGACCTTCGACCTATCCTTACCAAGGCATAAAATGGTAGGAAATGGCTCAAACTCAAATATGCTAAATATTTAACCAAAATATGTATTAAAGAAATCAAACTGTGTGACGGTTCTCCAGAGCCTATAAGAGGCCAAGAAGGGGATTTAAACACTTTCCCTTAAAAATGACTAAATCTTTAAAGCGCAAGAGAAAATATGTCTTTTCTTGTATATCTTAAAGATTCCAGGCTATCCGTCAAGAGGAACCCCTGCTTGTATTCTTACCTTAGGTTTAAAGAAGATTTAAGCCATTAAAAAACACTAAATGTTGAAATACAGGAAAAATAATAACTTTAATTTTTATGAAACTGGACAGAAATCGTTAAAACTTGATATAAGTAGTAATGTAGTAATAGTTCTGAGAGGGCTGTACCTCCTTTTTGTAGTAATATGTCCGAGTAGTGCCCTGTCCATTTTGCACATAGACTTCCGAGAATTTCGTGAATTTCAAGAATTATGACATATCTGATATTGCATAATCATTCATGTTCTGGGCAACACAGTGTAGTGAATACAAACGGACAGTAACTTATTTTCTAGCAATATCTTAGAGCGGTGCACTATTCTTTTTCCACATAGGTATCTTTGAATTTCGCAAATTTAAAGAATTATACCTTATCTGATATTGCGTAATCATTCATGTTGTCGGTGAAACAATCCATTGAATACAAGCGGGCAGTACCCCCATATTATGTTAATATAAGAGGTGTACAAAGTAGAAACTATTAATTATTAGTTTAGTAGGTAATAGTAGTGTTAAGAACGAAAATGATTGGTTTTGAAAAACGCAAAATTTAAGGAAATCTTGTAAAAATGTAAAAATGTTATACTCTAAAAGTTGAATTCCGGATGTTAGCTCTACGAAAGAAAATATTCTCTGAAAAAATGCTTCGAATTTTCATGGAAAATAATTCTCCATCTTTGGACTAATGTATGAAGCTTATACAATGTGGACCAAATGTGTTTACTCAATTTATTGATGCAATAATTATAAACCAAACAAAATGATATTGTGATTCTGCTTTAAACCACTACCTAGAAATACATTTAAGACGGCCATTTTGTAAGACAACGAGAAATAAGTTTTTGTAACGTCACTCGATTACACCTCCTACTAGAAGACCTTTCTCAATTACACCTTTATTGATCGTGAGTCAGTTTCTTTTCGTCAGTAAGACGGACAACATCGAATTAAAGTTCACACATGTTCACTATGTTTAAATACATTGGTCAGTTAGTCATCATGTGAGAATTGTATTACAGTTGATGACTATAATGAAAAGTCTAGGTTATGCAATCCGTGTAAATTGCATAGAGGCTAAGCTGTACAATTAAGGATAGTAGTTTCTGTCTTGACGAGACTTGTGACTCTCATCTTAAAGTATATCTATGCTCATTTGATTATTCATTTTGTCATTTTCATTAGTGTTATCAATGGAAAAATACTTACCCTGGCATGACTGGAAAAAAATTTAAATTTGATTTAAGTTTATTTCTAAGAGATTGGTATCGTCGTGGATTTAAATTATTTTGTGAAGAAAAATTTGGAGCAAGTTTCAATTGTAAAAAGATGAAGAGAGTATAGTTTCAACGTCATTGTTGTGAAGACAATGGTAGTAGTGATTATAAACGTACTGATTTTTATTTGGCTGTTACAAAAAGTGATTCTTCATATGAGAATATTGTGTGCGACAATACTTCAAATAGTCAGATAGAAACATGTGGATTTTACAATATGAATTATAAAAGTATCATTAACTTCACAAACAGATCTAATAAAAATGACGTTACATTATATAGTGGAAAATAACTAGAAAGTCGTTCAAACGAGGATTGTCTGCATAAATGTTTAAAAATTCACAGTAATTATAGCCACGGCATCGAAAAAAAAATATATTAATGAATGAAAACCACAGATTTTGGTTTATAATTCTTGTACTCACATCTGATTTTGAATAATTGTTTTCCCACTTCTTTCAAAGACGTTTTTGAAGTGAGGTATGTAGAATGCATATGGTCGGCCAAGTGGATTATAAAATTCTATATTCTTTGCTGTTTGAGAGATGCATAGCCAATGCTCCGTCTGCAAAGTCGATGGAATACTAAAAATAATGATAATGGTATTGTTAGCAGTATAAATTTCTTCAAGGATTCTGAGGGTATACAATAGGATTTGTACTCGGACATGTATTGATCCATGTTAAATACATCAATTATTTGATTGGTGTTCATGGTGCCAAGTCTAATAGAGCTCTGCCGTTGGGGGTAATTTCCCAATAGGTTTCAAAATGATTGAGTGAAATTAATATTAAATTCTCCGTTAATGATACGTCAAAGGTACAATTTAAATGTACAGTACCCGTTTAGACAATGCTCATATCTTGAATACCAGACAAGTCCTATAGCTTAGAATCTCGATCCAGGGATTGCATTTTCATTACATATAGTGCCCTATAAGATTTATCAAAGGATAGATTCTAGAGAGGAATTCCATTTACCTTACATACAAGAGAAGAAAGTCCAAACAGTTCAAATTCATGTGGAGAACTTGTCCGCAATCTTATGGCACTGGCACTTTTTACAAAAGCCAAAGCAAGTTTTGAAGTAATTTTACCGTTGATAAATGAATAATCGGCGTAGGTACTTGAATTATTGGAAATATTGCGTTGATAGGTGATTGCGTGAGGAACGAGGAGTTTGATACTATTTTCAGATGCTCTAAGTTTTTTAATTGTCAAGGCAACAAAACTAATAACCTGTTGTTATTGTACATGAAGTATTGCGGCGGTGAGATTGACATTGGCATCGGTTGATGCATCAAATGT
Organism: Artemia sp. Qi Xiang Cuo; assembly: GCF_049724085.1. NCBI lineage: Eukaryota > Metazoa > Arthropoda > Branchiopoda > Anostraca > Artemiidae > Artemia > Artemia sp. Qi Xiang Cuo. The sequence goes on along the minus strand of NC_142808.1, from coordinate 64,057,192 downwards.
TTTTCTCAAGATGCAATTTGATGGAGCGAGCTATAACTTTAAGTTAATTTTGACATTGGGGGGGGGGAGCATCCTTTGAGATATTTTAAATGTTTCATGAATGAGTCTACCAACTAAATTATACTCCTTACTCACTGCCAAAGTGAGTTCACCATCAGTATCAACATTTGATCTATAGTCATAGCCCATTGCCAGACCTCTTAATTTCTTATAGGACTTTGGATTCATCAACATAAATTGTAGGTAGCTTGCATAGTTTGATAGATTGTTGCTAGTGCTCACAAATGTTCCATTTATGTAGACACATATTCGTTTAAACAAATTGTGTAGTATACCATTTTCATGGGATAATCCATTGGTGACGAAGGGAGCTAGCTTTTCAGAGTTTTTCCTCACCAAAACTTTAAATCAATTAATATGGATGATAAATTCACATTTAAATCCACAGATGGAGAATGGGCTGTCAGAATGGTTTCTTGTCGAGTCCGGTGTACGACAGGGACGTTTACTCTCTACAATAATATTCACAACACCTGTAGACTTTGTACTTCGAGCTTGCCACTTTACAGGAAGCATAAAACTAAGCCCCGAGTGTCAAATGCACGAGTTCCATTTTGCTGTCGATATCACTCTCGTAGATCACTGCCGAGTGGACATTCAACATATTTTGAATGAGGTAGCAGCGAAAGTCACCCCAATTGGCCTGAAGATTAATGTTGATAAGCTGAAAAGTAGCCTATGTCAAAAAAAGTTATGACTAGCTTTGCAGGTGGTAGTCGATACAAAGGCACTAATATAGAAGAGGTCAGAGAATTTCAGTACCTCGGTAGTATACAGTGACCCAAGATGGGAATTGTTATAGAGAAGTCATGCTAGGCATATCGTATGCAGGTGGAGCATTTTCTAAGCTGATGAATATTTGGAGACGTAGAAAATAATCTCACAAGTTAAAATTGTGATTGTTTAGGAGTAATGTACTCTCTGTACTTTTGTAAGGATGCGAGTCTTGGAGCCTCTCAAAGAATGCTGAGAAAAGACTACTCAGCTTCGAGAACAATTGCCCACATAAAATCCCTGCGATACATTGGACCGACAGAGTAACAAATGCCCAGGTAAAGGCAGATACCGAGAAACTACTGGTGAACGACGAGATCAAAATAAGAAGATGGAAGTACAGGGGACATACGACCTACATGATAGAAGGCTGCGTCCCAAACGATACATAGTGTTGGACTCCATATGACATTCGAAGGATTCGAAGACAATGCAGCTCACATGGTTGATCCCTGGAGAAAAAACTGAAGAGTCTCCGAACCATGCTGAATGAGCTTTGTTCTTTTGCACAAAGAACGCTAAGCTTAGCTGAAAGATCAGCTAAGGTGTAGGGAACCGTCGTTGCCCTATATACCCAAAGGTGTAGGAGGATCTAGGTCTAAGCAAGTGAGTCTAGTGTAATAGATTGTCTTCTTCAAAATCTCTGATCTTGTTCCAGTGACCCTGCAACCTATTAGCGCTATTAATTTAGATTGGAGACAAGTTGTTGACAAAACTGGAAAAATGAATTATCTATATGAATAAATTTAAAATAAAAAAAATTTACGTGAACAAAAATTCAGAAATCTGTATTTACTCTCAACACATTGGAAGTCTTGTTAACTTAAGGTAAACATTAATTTTGATAAGTGTGGAACAGGTTGCTAATATAGATGTGTCTAAATTAACATGAATCTTCCTTATGGAGACAAAGATACACCATTAACTGAGTATAAACTGATTTTCAATATTGCATAAAAAAGTAGATGGAGTGATTGGTGATAGAACTGAATTTCATCTGAATCCCTTCTGTATATTTGACTAATGTGTTGCCCAAAAGGAATGTCAGCAGCAACCCATCCCACCAAATATTTGTTTTTATTTGCTCATAGAAGTGATACTATTTTATTAACATTGAGCATTAGATCAAGGGTATTTAAAACCTTATTTATTCATATTTCCACAAATCCTTTTGTAAGTATTGAATTCCCTTAAAATTTAAACACCAATTATAATATATTCTCTGTTAAGGTCCATTTCTACCATCTAATGTAGCCCATCTTCATATAAATGTCTAAAATTTCTTTTGTTGTCCTGTTTAAACTGTCTAAAATGTTAAACTTCTCCCTCAATTATTAATAATTAAAAATCAAAATTTTTTTATGGATATTAAGGATACCATAGCCCTCTGATATCTGAAATGAATTTCATTATATTAAGTGTTGGTTCTTAGCAGTCACTAATCTCAGACCAATGTTCTACATTAACCAGAATATTTATACGACAGAACATAATCCTACTAGAATGAATATCTACACTAAACATTGACTCATATAAATTTGTCGTAGAAACAGAATATAGTGGGCTAGGGCCTTGGTAAATCCTGAATTATGTTGTTAGCTTTCCACTTTCCACTTTAATCAATATACCACCATTAAATTTTTTATTTTTGGGTTTGTTATAAGTGAAGTTTTCAACAGAGTAATTCTGAAACCGTGGGATCAAGGCTTCACTCTATCAGATCTCAAATATAGTACAAACAGGTAAACAGACAAAATTCAGTAGAACTATATCAGCTTCATTTTTGGCCACTTTGAATGTTCTAGGTAACTATATGAACCGATTTTATGTGGCGGCTTTTTCCATAGTCAGTTTGCTAATACCTGTTTGGCAAAGCAGCATAAAATATAGCAGAATATATGATCAGAAAGTGAGGATAAAACTTTGTATGAAGCAGTTAAAAAACAGCTATATAACCTCTGGGTTGATGTTTAAAATTAACTCTTTTATGTCGTAGAGAAATTGACCCAGTATTTTTCTTTCAAATAGACTTCAGGTTTTGAAGCTGTATACTATTGTTTTGGGGCATTGCCAATTCATCCTTTTGATTTCATGTTTCGAATACTTCTTTAGTATTTTCTTGCAGTTAAATTTGACAATGAAACCTTCTTAAGTCCTTGAGGTGAAGTACTATTAATATTAATCTTCAATAACATTTGAAACTCACCCTAAGTTTCAATACGGCATCTTAAATTGTCATCAAAGTCAATTCACATGCCTCAAAAATAAAACAGCTTTCACTGAGTTAGTAAAATAGCGATTTGTCTTTGGTTGTTTCTGTTTTCTGTTCTACTGATTTGAATTTCTTATCTTTCTGCTAGAAAATTTGTCTGTCAGACAATTATAAAAAAAATTGCATTTTGTTGCAAGGCGAATTTTATCTTTTTTCAGCAAGTTGGATACATATATGTCTTTGAAGATGATATTTACTCATCAGGAATTGTTTTCTTTGAGCTTCTTATGCCATTTTCTACGACGCACGAACGGGATAAGCGTATTCAAGGTTTGAAGCGCAAGCAGATAGAGTTTCCATGCAATTTCTCAAGAAAATATCCTCAAGAGGTACGTGTAATGTCTGTTAATATTTAAATATACAGTCATCTCGTAACGTCATGAGTATAAAGTGTTCTCATAATCAAAGTATCCGTCTAACAATGTAAATATAAACAATGTTTTAACTCCGATTTTTTATTGTCGTTGTTTGTTCATTTTAGGCTAACACTAACTTTCCCGTAAAAAAGAAACACAAGTCATTAATTTGCTAGTTTCTTTCAAGAGCCATTTCATACAGAATGGGAGACCGTAGAATATTTTGAAGGGACTAATTTGATTGTAAATTGAAGATTTTAGCTATTTTCTTTTATTCAAAGTGAAGGACAAAAAGACATTCTAGAAAACAGAACTATATCATTGATACTAGAAAAAAATTCCTGGAGTACTAGAATAACTTTTTAGATACCACCGTCTTTTCTATTACAAATAAAATAAATGAAAATATATAGAAGCAAGTTTAGGCAAATATTTTCAACATAGTAATGTCCACTATCTCATTTAAAACATTACACCGGTTTCTCAATATTTTCATTTGCTTCATTTGCAAACAGTTGAATGCTAAACTGTTGAAAATTCAAAATTGAAGAAGATGGATAGAATGATTCTTGGAAAATAGCCATTGAAGTCACGGATGGTGTCATAAGGAGGAAAATTGGAAACGCAGCTAGGAATATTATTAAAAACACTTTAATAGAGAGGAGGAAGGCGGATTTGTACAAGAATTATTTGAGTAATAAATCACAACAAAATATGAAAAGAACTTAAGGATAGCAAAGAAAGCATTAAAATGATACTTAAGTATGTGTTGAATAGAAGTCATTTATAAGCATCTATTAGTATTGATAAAATTCATAAGCATCTGCAAGATACAGCCAAAGGACGTAACAGACAAATTTAGAACTGGTGTGTTAAAAAACTGAGAAAGAAGAGTCAGTCTGGATTTTCTTAGCTAAGATATGGAACAAGGCCATAATTAGTGTTGAGAAAAGAGTTAAAAAGGGATTGGCAGAACACTAGAAAAGGTGCTAAACTATATTGATGCTAAAGGAAAAGATATAATAACAATGAAATTGTTCGTGACAATTTGGAGGTGAAGGAAGATTTTCTGTGAAGAAGAATTAGTGACAGCACTAAATGGAATAGAAAAAACGCCTCATGTGCTGATATTGTGGTAAATGTTATTTTTGTTAACAAGGTTGCTGTGAAGCTAGAGAAAAACATGCCAAAGATTATGAATATGATTTTCGACAAAACTACTTCTATTACTACTTCTACCTCTACTAAGACTGCTACTACTACTACTACCACAACTACTACTACTACTACTACTACTACTACTACTACTGCTACTACTACTACTACTACTACAACAACTACAATTACTACTACTACTACTGCTGCTACTACTGCCGCTTTTTTTATTACAACTACTACTATTGATACTACTGCTAATACTAGAATTATTAATATTACTACCATTACAGCTACTAAATACTACAACTACTACAATTAAATACTACAATTACTAATATTACCACCACTACAATTACTACCTCTGCAGTCGTTGATACCAAGGCTGAGGATATTGAAGTGAATATTAGCAGAGATATCGAGGGGAAAGTTGAGTTAAATCTAAACATTCTTAGTGGATAGAGATTGTTAAAAGGGCGTATCAGAAATATCTTTCAACGGCTTAACGTATAAAGCTGAACATTTCAGGGTATCATGAGGGAGATTATCCACTGGCCATCAACACTGTGTGCATATTACTACTGCTATTAATACTGCTGCTACTAATGCTAATACTACTTTAAATAGAGCATTACTATCACCACTACTGCTCCTACTGCAACAATACTAGTAATCTTAAGACTAAAATATAAAAGGGAAAATTCAGGAAAATATAGAGATTCTGTTGTAACTAAATCGAAATACAATACACGAATGCAGATTGTCAAAATGTGTTCCTCAGAAAGGAATTAGGAAGTTAAGTTGAAATATTCGGGAACTGCTTAAAGGGGTAGATCAACGTAAAAAAAAAGTCAAAATATGCAAGCTAAAGCTAATACTACAACTGATACTGCTACTACTATTTGGACTACTCCAAGTTCTACTTCTATTATAACTACTACTAACAAAAGGACTGATAAAAACAAAATCTCAGGAAGTATTGAGTAGTAATTTAAACTGAATTAAAGTCAGCAGGGCATATGAGCAATAACTTATGATCGGTCTTTTAGGTGAAGATGGATGTTATTTGGCTTTTTGTGGAGGATGTTGAACTGACAAAAAGGTTACATAATATTAGAGGAAGTGTAAAGACGCTGCCCAAGTACAGATCGATGCGGGCACAGTGTATTATTTATTTGTTTGCATTTTTTCTTCTTTTTTTTGACCAGGGTGCTTCGTATAGAAGGAGATTCCGTAAAAATTTAAAAATTAACTCATTCACTTGGAAATTGAAAGCTCCAGGGCCTATTTTAGATAGTCAAACGTGATTGGAGGGCTACCATCCCTCTCCTCACGTCAATCATTTCCCAAAATATGTCCGATAAAAATTTGGAGATAGCCATTTTGCTCGTTGCCTTTGAAAGGTCCAGTAATTATGTCCTTTAGGATGCCATCCCCTTACAACCCCAAGGGCAAGGGTTGTAAATTATACCCAAGGGCATATAAGGTTCTTATGAAAAGGTCGGTCGCATAAACTTTGCAGGGGACTCATTGATTAGATATCAGAAGATCTAATGCAATTTTTAAGAGTTAAAGTGATCGGAAGGCAACTAACCCCTTCCCTCAAGTCCAATTTTCCCCCAAAGATTCCGAACCAAATTTGGAGATAACCACTTGTTCAAAAACAGTCTAGAGATCATATAACAAGCCATTTCTGGTCGATACCCCTCAGAGTTTGGTAGCAATGGTTATATGTTTTGCCCCAAGACGTCTAAGGTTTCATGGGAGGGTAGGCTGCTTGAACTTTCGAAGAGGTTTATTAAATTTGAAATTTGAAGCTCTATTTCCGTTTTAAGTAAAAAATGATGAAGAAAACCGAGAATTGTCCCTGACACCTTTTTTTCCCCAAACGCATCGAATTAAAATTTTGAAATTACCATTTTGTTCTCAACATTAAATAAATGATCATATAACAGTGCCTTCAAGGTGGACATAACCTGAGTCCTGGGGCAAGGGTTGTAAGTTTTGGCACGGGGTAAATAAGGTTTTTATAGAATGGGTGGTCGTATAAACTTCAGATAAGAAGGGGCTCATTGGATGGAAAGTTTTACTGCCCTTCTAACAGTCAAAAGTGACTGGAGGCCAATCTACCCTTTCCCCACAATCTTTTTATTTCCAAAAAAATCCGATCAAATTCTACATTAAGTGTTGTCAAACTGGCTGAACTTACAAAAGACTGAGTGTATATAACTTAGATATTACAGGAAATGATGTGGGCGTGGTAAACTGATCACAAAAGAAATATTTGTACGCTATTGCTGCTACTACAACTTCTACTACTGCTTTTACAACTACTACTACTATTACTTTTACTACTGCTATTACAACTACTACTACTATTACTTCTACTACTGCTACTAGTGCTACTACTACTACTTTACTACTACTACTACTACTCCTTCTACCTCTACTAACGCTACTACTATCACTACTACCACTACCTCTTTACTTATGCAGTGAGTACTACCAAGGCTATGGCTATGGATTTGATAATTAGAGGAAACTTTTTTGCCAAAGTTGAACAAAATCAAAACAGACTATTTGTATAGAGATTGTCAAAAAGGCGTATCACTAAAATCAACGAAAGGGATTACAGTATCAAACTGAAACTTATAGGTGCTCATGTGGAAAGATGGTGTTCAACCGACTTGAGGCAACATGTGGATCCTGTACTACTACTATTAATACTGCTGCAAATACTGGTACTACTATCACTAATATAACACTACTGCTACTATTACTGCCCCTAATTCTACCACTGGTGATCTGATACTATGGATATGAACGTGAAAATTTGAGAAAAATACATAGGGAAAATCTGAACAAAATAAAACACCCTTTGTGCATGCAGATTGTCAAAAGGGTATAACTCAGGAACGGATTAGGAAATTAAGTTTGAATTTTCAAGGAAAATTAGAGGGGAAGTTCAACTGATCAAACAGCAATATGCAAACAGCAAACAGCACTAACGCGAAAAAAATTTCAGGATGTTTCGAGGAGGAAGTTGAACTGTATAAAAAAAAACTTACAGACCTACATGCTTCCAAATTGGCATATCGACAATATCAAAGCAACAGCTTATTGTATTAAGTTCAAACATCCAGGGCTTGATAAAGGAGATAACCAACTGACCAAAGGGCAATATGTTAATACGACTACCGCTGCTAGTACTAGTACTATTACCGTTAATATTATTCCTAGTCCTACAACTAGTACTACTATTGTTCCTACTACTACTAATATTTTGACTACTGTTACAATAATTACTAAGGGTATGCAGGTGAAATTTTTAAGGAATATTAAGGGAGGAAATTGAACTGAATCATAAAACGGCATCTGCATGCAGGTTTTGAAAATGACGTATTAGCAATATCTGAGAAACAGCTCGTTCTGTGAAGTTGAAACTTGCTGGGCTCTTTCTGGAATATGTTTAACTAACCAAAAGGTAGTATTTACGCTCTACTGATTCTACTTCTATTAATACTACTGACTATTACTGCTGTAACTACTACTTCTGCTACCAAAGCTCACATTTTAAAACAGTGTTGAACTTCTTCAATACATACTATGTGCATACAGGCTGTCACGAGGACGTATCACCAATGCGTCAGAAAAATTTCTTAGTATTAAGTTGAAACTTTCAAATTGTGTTCAGAGGAATATTGAGGGAAAAACCACAAATATTATGTGTATACTATTTTTAATTTCATCACTATTACAACTTCAACTACTGTCACTACACAAGTCAGAAGTATTAAGGTGAAGCTTTCAAGGATTGTTCAGGTCGATTTTGAACTAAATTAAATAAAAAAACAAGATTTTTAAACTGAAAGTAAGGAGCGACATTAAAACTTAAAACGAATAGAATATTCCGTATATTAAAGGGGCTGTCCCCTCCTCAACACTTCGCTCTTTACGCTAAAGTTTTTTATTGTTTAAAAAAATAAAGTTGTGAGACAGAGTCAAACTTTAGCGTAAAGAGCGAGGCGTTGAGGAGGGGACAGCCCCTTCCATATACGGAATAATTCCTGGTCGTTTTATGTTTTAGTGTCGCTCCTTACTTTCAGTTTAAAAAACTTTTTTTTTTATTTAATTTCGGATCGTTTTTTAGTTAATGCAGCTTTTATTTTGGCTCACCGTCATTGAATAAGTAAACAAAATTTGCATAAAAATTTTACTTTTCTTTTGCTAAATGGATGTCTCTAAATTCGGTTATGACGTAATTTACAAATTAACTTACGTAACTAACTTCTATATTCGTATATTTTTCTTCTGGCAAAAAATACAAAGTTGCAGATTTTTGCAGATATGAGCTTGAAACCTATGTAATAGGGTTTTCTGATACGCTGAATCTGACGGTTTGATTTTCATTAAAATTCTTTCACTTGTAGGGGATGTTTCCCCCCTCTTTAAAAAATCGAGTAAATTGTCTCATGCTTTTAGCCTTTGATGAGTAATACTAAACTTAATAAAATTTATATATTTAGAATCAGCATTATAAACACATTCTTTTGATACATTTATTGACATCAAAATTTCGTTTTGAAAAGTTTCGATTACTATTGAGCCGTATCGCTTGTTTTTTTATTGGTTTTTTTTTTATTACGTATATGTTATTAAGTATATGAGGGGGTTGTCCCCTTAGTCAATACCACGCTCTTTACGTTAAAAGTTAAAAAAATTAATTCACAGACCCCTGAATCACAAAGGCAGTTTAATTATAATAGATAGCTCTTTTGAAAGCACTAAAAAAACTGTAACGTAAAGCGCGAGGTATTGACTTGGGGGAGAACCCCCTCATATACGTTATAATTTCTGTTTGTTTCAAGTTCTAATGTTGCTTCTTACTTTCAGTTGAAAGCCTCCCCCCTCCAGAAAAAAATCCGTTACCACGTTACGAACCAATTTTTTAAACTGAAAGTAAGGAGCGACATTAAAACTTAAAACGAACAGAAATTATTCCGTATATGAAAGGAGCTGTCCCCTCCTCAACGCCTCGCTCTTTACGCTAGAGTTTTTTATTGTTATAAAAAATAAAGTTGTGAGACAGAGTCAAACTTTAGCGTAAAGAGCGAGGCGTTGAGGAGGGGACAGCCCCTTTCATATAATGAATAATTTTTGTTCGTTTTAAGTTTTAATGTCGATCCTTACTTTCAGTTTAAAAAACTCGTTTTTTTATTTATTTTCTGATCGTTTTTTAGTTAATGCAGCTTTTATTTTTGCTCACCGTCCTTGAATAAGTAAACAAAATTTGCTTAAAAATTTTACTTTTCTTTTTCTAAATGGCTGTCTCTAAATTTGGTTCTGACGTAATTTACAAATTAACTTACGTAACGAACTTCTATATTCCTATATTTTTCTTCTGGCAAAAATACGTTGCAGGTATAGTTGCAGATTTTTGCAGATATGAGCAAGTAGTCAATACCACCCTTACTTTCACCTCCCCTTACTTTCAGTTGAAAAACTTTTTTTTTATATTTAATTTCTGATTAAAAAAAAAAAATAATGATGGGAAATCCGGCGCCCCTTCATAGCAATGTCCCTTCTCCCATGAAAACTTCCTTCATGAAAAGGTCCTCCTATATAACCCCCGACCCACCCCGACCCCCCACTACCCGAAAAAATTCCCCCTGAAAACGTCAGTATACTTCCCAATAACCAATACTATATGTTAACATTGGGTAAAGTTCATAACTTTCAGGCCTCCTCCTGGGGGCTTCGAGGGATTGAGTCATCCTAAAAGACATAGTTATAATATTTTCGACCATGCTGAACAAAATGGCTATCTAAAAAATTTTATCGGGTGACTTTGGGAAAAAATGAGCGTGGTAGGGGGCCTAATTGCCCTCCATTTATTTGATCACTTGAAAAGGGCACTAGAACTTTTAATTTCCGTTCCAATAAGCCCTCCCACGATATTCTAGGACCCTTGGGTCGATACGATCACCCCTGGGGAAAAGAAAAAAAACAACAAAAAAAACAAAAAAACAAATAAACACGCATCCGTGATCTTTCTTCTGGCAAAAAATGGAAAATTCCACATTGTTGTAGATAGGAGCTTAAAACCTCTACAGTAGGGTTCTCTGATACGCTGAATATTATGATGTTATTTTCATTCAGGTTCTATAGCTTTTAGGGGGTCTTTCCCCCCTTTTTTTGAAAATCAGCCAAATTTTCTCAGGCGCGTAACTTTTTATATGTAAGAATAAACTTGATGAAACTTATATATTTGAAATCACAATTAAAATCTGATTCTTTTGATGCATCTATTAGTATCAAAATTCCGTTTTTTAGAGTTTCGGTTACCATTGAGCCGGGTCGCTCCTTACTTACTGTTCGTTACCACGAACTGTTTGATAAGCACAAATTATGAGTATGTTGACTTTCAAAGGAATGTAACTTTAATATCTCAGGAACGGCTTATCTTCTTAAGTTGGAACTTTCAGGATATGTTCTGGTGGATTAACCAAAACGCACTACTAATGCTACTTTTACGGTTCTCTAAGTGATGGGAGTAGGGGTTAGAAATCTGAAACCTTAAGGAATGTTTAGGGGGATGTTGAACTAAATAAAAACACAGTTTCTGAAAGCAGGATTTCAAAAGGACATATAAGCTGTATCCCAAGAATGCTCTAGAACATTAAGTTAAATCTTTCAGATCATGTTAAAGAGGAAATTGAACTATAAAAAAAAAAAAAAAATGCAAAATGTGCATATTAAAACTACTAACACTACTTCTACCCCTACCACTACAACTGCTACTACTAACACGACTGCTTCTGCTATAACTACTACTACGGCGAATACGGCTAGTAATACTGAAGCTAAGGCTATTAAAATGAAACTTCTAAATGGAAACACGCTATATTAATGTAGGCTATCAAAAGCCTATATCAGCTATATCTCAAAAATAGCTTAGAGTATTAAGTTTAAACTTTCAGTACATATTAAGGGGGCTATTGAGCCAGTCAAACATGTATAGCATTCAAAGTTAAGAGCATTTAGGAAGTATTTCCAAGCCTTTCTTTACATCCTCCCATCCCAACCAGGGACGACCTGTTTTCAGTTTAGTCCTGGACGGAACCGGTAATAGCTATGCTCGCTTAGTAAAATACACTTTGTTTCCATTCTGAGTGCACACATACCAAAAGCCAGGTCTATAACCAGAAAACATAGGGAAAATAATCAAAATAGATATTTATTATCTCAATATATCTAGGACAATATTTTTCAGCTTTTAGCTTTAAAGCACTCGAGCAAGAAAACAACCACATCCGGCTAAAAGCAATTAAATATTTGATTAAAAATTATTGAGCCTTTCAAAAAAAACATGATGTTATCAAAAGTGCATTGTCTTGACAACCTTGTGGATATTCACACTCTGCCAAAAGGTGCAGAGCATCGGTGTAATTCATTCTGTATGGCACCGGTATAATTACTTAATAGCATTTTACTAAGGGGTGCCATAACAAGAAATATCCTATAAGGCGTGAAGACGATCGAGACCGCTTTCAGAACCTCTGACTTTCTAAGAGAGTCTCATAACCTAAGTAATGTGGCAATTTAGGGCTTAAGAATATGAAAAGATGTAAAATATCCAATATAAGCTGGTTACATCTTGAAGAGGAAGTTGTATTACAAGCATGGAAAACATTTTTTTTATTTTGGATATTTTCATTTGTGATTTAAGCTTAAACGAATAACTGTTATTTCTGTTTAAATTATTTCCTGTCTGCAGAATAAGGCTTATTTATTTTCACTGTTTTAGCAATTACTATTGAAGCAAATGCTGGATCACAATTCTGTTAACCGGCCGGTTGCGAAAATTGTTGCCGACGACATTGAACGAATCTTGCTAAATCTCCAGGTACATTCTAGTTACATAAATAACCCCTTTAGCTTGGTAACACATGTTCAAATGTTTGGTGTGTGTGGCTAATTACGTTTTAAGCACAATAGCTACAATACGTTACAATAAAGCAGTGCTTTAGCTTCAATGGTTCTCAGGATTACTGGTATTTTATTTTTCGACAATAGTGCTTAAACAAACGGATATATTTTCATTAGATTAAGGGTCATATATTTGTAAGTATAAAATTATATACAAGTTCAACTTCTAGAAATAAATTTCCTGGTTGGAAGTTTGCTCTTTCAATGTGAGTCATGTATCAGTTATATTTCTTATTTTTGTCAGGGTTGTAGAAAAAGAAACTGATGTTTAGACATTAACTTATAAGCCTTACGTCAAGAACTCAACAAGTTTGATTTTCAAAATAGAGTAAAAAAGTCAGTAAATAAAGAGTAAAAAACACGATAAAATTTGAGTAAAAATCTTTAAAGGCAAAATGAACTATTACAAGAAAATATGGTTAAATTAGGAAAAGCTATAGAGGCATGTAATATTCATTGCAATAATACTATTTAGGAAAGACCAAAGCATTCGCCATGTATTGTAAGTTAGGTTCATTGTTTTAATTTAGGTTAATACAGGTTTAGTCTTTCTAAAAAGCAGTGAGTTGGAAATTATGATATTTGGTCCCCTTTTTGAGTGAAATCACAGGCTGTTTAAAGTACCCAGGCTAAGGGAAAGGATGAGATTGGAGTGACACACCTCCAAGTGAGATCAAAAAGAGGCCTAATAATGGAGCGTATGAACTTTTTATCATTTACAAGAACAGATTATGTATACTGTTCTCTAGGTGACTTTTGTTAAATCACACATAGTCTATTTGCCAAGGTATCAGAGGCCTAGATATTCCACTCTGTTGAGCAAAGTGGTTAACCATAGGTATTTTGTACCGCCAATATTGAAGAGTGTAAAATTCACAAGTAACATTTCGTTGATCAGTTTAGGCTGGAAATGTTAGAGCCCCCTGTATATCTTGTAAAATAATTGAGAAGCTAAAATATGCGTTAAAGTGCATTTAATGGTCTTGACCTGACTTCTCTCAGATAGGGTCATGTTAATATTTTGTTACCCTGTCCTATACTTCTGTAATTATCATATTCTTCTGAAAAATTTTCTCAAATATAATGACTCCTAATATCTTTCTAACTATATAGAATAGTGAAAAACTAGTGCTATATTGACAACACAACATTGACGCAGTAAAATAAGATTAGAAACATAAAAACCGTTAATGAGCCGACAGAAAATAAAAGAACAATTTCTAAAGGTCTCAAAAGTCTTTTAACAGCCATTAAATCAGTTAATTTAATATTACTATTTCAGTTTTCTATAACAATTAAAGCCAGCTTAGTTTTTTATTAAGAAGTGGTCTTACAAAATTGCGCAAACTGGGCAAAATATCTAGATCCAGTTTATCTGAAACAGTGTTCCGAAGCTGCATAAACTGTAAGGCAGTATTTTTTATTTGCTTTAAGTTTCAACTTAGCTCTTTACTTTTTCTGATAAATATTTTTAAAACAAATTTATATTTTTTAGTTTTAACAGACGTACACATAACAGTATTACGTAAGATATTCATCCATCTTGGGAAACTAACTAAAGAAGTCAATATAAGTTATAGCTAAAGTAAGAAATGGAGTATAGGTTCTACTTTACGTCTTTCTAAAACTTTTCGTTAGAAATATCAACAGTCTTCAGAAGAAACAACAGTCTATAGGAAGAATTATTCTAAAGCAGCTGTTAATAATTTAGTGTCTTATTTATGAAATGTTATCTTTGGAGAAATCATACAGATTTTAGAAATTTGAAGAATACTAAGGTAATTGACACTATGTAGTTAACATAATTACATAGAGCTTGTTTAATTATTATCACAACTGCTCTTCGGCAATGTTTCAAAGAATTTGAATTTCTCATAAGAAAGAGCATATTAATTATTCTTGTTTCTTGAATATTAACGTTTAAAAAGAGCTGAAGATTCGAGTTAAAAATTAAGTCATTGCAATCACCTTGTTTAAAAACTCAATACGATATAATTGCTGCCCTCCCTCCCTCATTGAAAGACAAGGAAGATCAAATTTTTCCATAAGAGCGTTGAAACATCTTTTATTCTATATCTTCTTTCTTTCAATGCTAATTGGGCACTAGAAAGTGTATATCTATTCGAAATAACAATCATAATAAAGAATCAAATCTGGCCTGCCATAGGCATTACGAATGGTACAACCACTGTCTCCTTTATACGGGTGTTTTTTCAATCTTTTTAATGCTATAATTCACTCCTTTATCACATGCTAGGAATTTACGAAAATAAGAAAGCCTAGAACATTAAGCTATATCACTAATTGTTACCTATTTTTTTTTAGCTTTTTTCAACTATAAATCTAAATTAAAGTATGTTGATATAATCAATAGCTTTGAGCTGAACCTTGAAACCGAACGCTCGATTCTGATAAAATTAAATAAAAAACAAGTTTTTTAACTGAAAGTAAGGAGCGACATTAAAACTTAAAACGAACAGAAATGATTCCGTATATAAAAGGGGCTGCTCCCTCCTCAACGCCTCGCTGTTTGCGCTAAATTTTTTTATTGTTTTAAAAAATAGAGTTTTGAGAAAGAGTCTAACTTTAGCGTAAAGAGTGAGGTGTTGCGGAGGGGACAGCTCCTTTCATATACGAAATAATTTCTGTTCGTTTTAAGTTTTAATGTCGCTCCTTACTTTCAGTCGTTTTAATGTCGCTCCTTACCTTCAGTTAAAAAACTTTTTTTTATTTATTTTCTGAACGTTTTGAATTAATGCAGGTTTTTATTTTGGCTTACCGTACATGAATAATTAAAACAACATTTACATATTAATTTTGCTTTTTTTGGTTAAATGGCTTTCTCGAAAGATGTTTTATTTTATTTACGAACGTTTTTATTAGTAATAAATATACGTAACTTACGAATTAACTTACGTAACGAACTTCTAAATTCGAATATTTTTAATACGTATATTAGGGTTTTCACCCCCTAGTCAATACCTCGCTCGTTACGCTAAAGTTTGAATTTTGTTCCAATTCGTTAACAATTACCCTTTAATCACAAAGGCCGTTAATTAGAATAAATAGCTCTTAAGAAAGTACTAAGAAAACTTTAGCGTAAAGAGCGATGTCTTGACTAGGGGGTGAACCCAATCATATACGTAATAATTTCTGTTCGTTTCAAGTTTTGATGTTGCTCCTTACTTTCAGTTGAAATATTTTTTTTTCTTTTCAATTATTGATTGTCTTTATAAATAATGCTGGGAAATCCGACACCCCCTTCATAAAGAAGGTCTCTTCCCCCATGAAAACTTCCTCTATGGAAAGATTTTCCCACGTAACCCGTGACTCCACTACAAGATAAAATCTCACCTGAAAACATCTGTATACTTCCCAATAACCAATACTATATGCAATCATTGGGCCAGAGTCCATAATTTGCAGCCCTTCTCCTTGGGACTGTGGGGGATTAAGTCATCCTCAAAGACATAGTTATTATATATGCTGAACAAAATGGCTATCTTCTAAATTTTGATCGGGTGACTTTGGGGAAAAATGAGCGTAGGAGGGGGGCTAGATACCCTCCAATATTTTTGGTCATTTAAAAAGGGCAATAGAAATTATACTTTCTATTCGAATGAGCCCTGTCGCGATTGTCTAGGACCAATGGTTCGATACGATCACCCATGGGAAAAAATAATAACAAAAAAACAAATAAACACACATTCGTGATCTTTCTTTTGGCAAACGAATACAAAATTCCACATTTTTACAGATTGGAACTTGAAACCTCTACTCTGATTCGCCGAATCTGATGGTGTGATTTTCATTAAGGTTTTATGACTTTTAGGGGTGTTTCCCCTTTTTTCAAAAATCAGGCAGATTTTCTCAGGCGCTTAACTTTTGATGGGTAGAATTAAACTTAATAAAACTTATATAATTGGAATCAAAATAAAAATCTAATTCTTTTGATGTATCTTTTGGTATGAAAATTCCATTTGTTAGAACTGTTTAATTACCTCTCTTTATGATGTTTTAGTTAAGATCTAGCTCAAGTGAGTTTATTTTAGGGATAAAAGTAGCCCCCTTGATTTTTTGCCTCTTTCCTCCTTATATTTAAAAAAAATGCGTTTTGAGGATTTTCATCGAAAATTTGATTTTTTTTTCAATTAACTCCTTAAACATTAGAAAGTAAATATTGTCCTTTACTTTAATTTCTGTGCATTGACAACACTAGCATAACCTAGAAGTAGCTTAGTTTTGCTAACCAGCTGAGGTTTTATAAAATTTATAAAGGGGGCTTAGAGGGAATGTATGCTAGATGGGGAATTGAAAAAACTAGGCTTAGAGTCTTTAAGTATGGGCCTTATATCATGCTTCCCAGTCTTTTCAACCTAGTAAAGGCACCCGAAGTATAATTTTCGGATATCTTTTGGTACTTTATGAATAAAACCTAAAACAACCAGAAATCAAAGGTAGCGAAATAACGGTGCCTAAGTGAGAACAATGCTGGCACAATGTATTATTTATTTTTTTTTGGTTGATTTTAGACGAGGGCACTTTATATCAAAGGAGTTGTTGTAGTTATGCCCTTTTGTTTTTGTAGAAAGTTTTATCGTAGAAACTTCATAAAGGGCTCATTCAATTGGGAATTAAGAGGGCTAGTGCCCTTATTAATAGTCAAGAGCGATAAGAGGGCAAATGCCCCTCCCACAAAACCAACATTTCCCCAAACGCTTCTGATCCAAATTTTTAGATTTTTTTTGCTCAACGCAGTTGAAAAATCTGGAAATTAGGTCTTCGAGGATGACAACTCCCTCACAACCGGGCAAGGACTGTAAGTTATGCCATGGGGGCATACAAGGTTTTAATAGAAAGTCTTGTCATAGAAACTTCAAAAAGGGCTCTTTCGATTGGAAATTGAAAGGACTAGTGCCCTTTTTAATAGTCAAAAGTGATTGGAGGGAAACTAACCCCACCTCACGCTCACCATTTCCCCAAACACATACAATGAAATAACCCCTCTTTCACGCCCATCATATCCCCAGACACAACTAATCAAAATTTTGAGATAGCCATTTTGTGCAACATAGTTGAAAGTTCTGGAAATTATATCTTTGAGGAGTACATACCCCCCACACCCCTCAGGGCAAGGGTTGTAAGTTATGCTCTGGGAGCATTTAAGGCCTTATAGATAGCGTTGTAGTAAAAACTTCAAAAAGGGCTCATTAAATAAGATATTGAAAGGGCTAGTGCCCTAATCAAAAGTTAAAAGTGATTGGAGGGCAACTAACCTCCTTCACACTCCCACCATCCAATCCACCAAAACACATCTAATTAAAATTTTGAGATAGCAAGTTTGTTCAACGTAGTTAAAAGTTCTAAAATATAGGTCTTTGAGGATGATAACCCCGCCCCCAGCCCTCAGGATAAGGGCTGTAAGTTATGCTCTGGGGGAATATAAGGTTCCTCTAGAATGGGTTGTCATAGAAACTTCAAAAAGGGCTCATTTGATTGGAAATTGAAAGAGCCAGAGCCCTTTTTAATAACAGAAAGTGATTGGAGGGCAACTAACCCCCTTCTCACTTCCACCATTCTACCAAACACATCCAATCAAAATTTTGAGATAGCTATTTTCACAGCGCAGTTGAAAGTTTTAAAAATTATGTCTTTGAGGATGACAACCTCCGCTACAGTCCTCAGGGTAAGGGTTCTAAGTTATGCCATGGGGCATATAAGGTTTTATAGAAAGGGTTGTTTTAGAAACTTCAAAAAGGAATCATTCGATTGGAAATTGAAAGGGCTGGTGCCTTTTTCAAAAGTCGAATGTAATTGAAGGGCAAGTAAATCTTTCTCACACCCACCATTTGCTCAAACATATCCAATCAAATATTTGAGATACCCATTCTGTTCAACATTGTTTAAAGCTCTGAAAATTATGTCTTTGAGGATGACAACACCCCAAAACCCTCAGGGGAAGGGTTGTAACTTATGCTAGTAGTGGCATACGAGCTGATACAAGACGTACGGTGGGACAAACATCATAAGACACCTACCAAACTAAATTCGGTGTAAAACTTGTATGGAGCACTAGGCGAACGCTATATAAGACCAGCTGAAGACGTTACATTTGGGACTAGATATTGGTGAAATCGTGCCAAGTAGAAAAACTAGTTTTTGAGTACCAAGTATTTTGGACCACTAAATAATGGTCTCAACTAGGCATATAAAATATTTTCATTTGGATAGAATGAAACCGGTAAAGGGTTAAAATTGCATACCAACTAAAGATAAGTCCGAGGGAATGGTAACTTCCACACCACGTGACATAAATCTTAGAATATGATTAGGATATATTCATCCGTTCACAAGTTGAATGACATAGCTTCACTTCTTGGCTGTGGTCTGTATAATACACAAGTATCAATTGAGGAGCGCAGCCAATATAAAATATTCTTTAGTAATGGAGTATGCTATCCAGTTGTAACTAATAAACTCGTAAGGTGCCAAAAAGAAATTTTAATATAAAAATCCAGAACAATCCTTAGAAATCCTTAGAAATCAAGTAGTGAGGTGGTTATGGATGTGAACCATCAAGGTCTCCAACCACCGAGGACCCCAACCTCCAGGGACCTCGACCTCCAAGGGCCCCTCCCCCAACCTACAACCCCCCTCCCCCTACTTCTTAACCACTGCCCCCATTTTTTCATACTTTTTTTAAAATTCTATTTTTATATTATATATTTTGTTTTAACATTGAAATTTTCTTCCACTTTTATTTACATGTCATAGAATGACATGAACTATGCTTAAAACCGAAAAATTCACATTTAAAATTTTCAAAACATAAAATGAAAATGATATAGATATGTTAGCCGTGACTTCTACTATTCAAACCATTAATATTTTTAGTAAAGCTTTTCTTTTTTTTCTGACTTTAAATTTTTTGGACTTAGACAATTATTCAACTTTTTTTATTTATTTTTTATGCGGCTGTGATAGGCTGTAAATGTGTGAAACTATATGGCTACTCATCGATGCTACATAGTTTATTATATATTTTCAAAGAGTATTTCTGTACATTGGAAGGATACACACTTGCATCATATTAAAAAAAAATGGAGATGGCATTCGTTTGTCATGATATTGATTGCTATGCTGCTACTCTTTCCGACACCAAAGGGCCATAGAAGGAACTATTAAAAAGACCACTCATCAATAGCAAGCTATGATCCTGGCACTTTACTTGCAAAGATGTGAAAACGTCTTAGTAGATGCCTTATTACTACAACCAGGACATTTTTCAACTTTTTTTTATATGTCTTAAAATGACATGAAATGTGCGTGCGGCTGTACCAGTGGTACTCTATGTTTAGTTATCGACACTACATAGTTTATTGTATGTATAAAATCAGTAATTTTCGTACCGTAGAAGGATAACCACATGCATCATATTTTTTCAAAGTAAAAACAAAATATTGAAAGAAAGTGTGTGCACACGATAAAATCATTGTTGCGTTGAATGCTGAAAAGGAGAAATACTTGAACTATGAAACAAGCATTAATGGGGATCTTATTGGAAATGTATGCGTGCGTTGTCATGACAGCGGGGAGCTAAATTTCTTTGGATTACCCAAGAATTTCTATCATGTAAATGGTGGATATGGTAGAGTATCATTTCCAGAGAAGTTGGTGCTCAAAGAGAATGCAAACATAAAATAAGTGTCGGTGAAGGGGTACAACTTCTTGCTAGTGTTGTTGGTAACACGTTACCTGTTGAAAGATCCTATCACAACCGTTCTTGTATTAGCATCGTAAAGAAACGAAAAATAAGACAGGCATACTGGTGCAGTAATGTCATTATCCATATCTTTTCTAAATGCCAAAACTGCTCCCTGTGTAAAAATAATGAGATAATGTACAGTGAAATCATAGGTGAAATATAAAGAGTATTCGTATATGGGAGCCCATAAGCTGAATTCCAGGGGGGCAAACCTCATCTAATTGGCACTTTTAATGCTATATAATAGAAATCTCAGAACAAAAAAATAGAAATAAGGCAGCATCATTCAGCCAGGGGGGCTGCCCTCTGCCCCCCTTTATGGGTACCCATGCATTAGTAGACAATATCACTATTGAACATAAAGATGAATTGATGGAAAATAAAGCGCAAGTAAATATTATTACTGCTATTGATCGTATAGTCAGTAAACCCAATAATATCAAAGACGAAACGCATATTGAACCTATAGGTGACATCCCAGTAAAAACACACATAGGATGAATTATTTTATAGAACACATTCAAAATGTCCAAAGTTGTACAATGATATTAATAATGTATGTAGCATATCTTTATGTTAATATTCTACATGTCATTACTTCAAACAAATATTTTATGCATTACTTTGTTGGTTTTAGGAAAATATTGGTAGGGTCTTAGTTAAGTTTGTTTCAATAAATCTGATTTTGAATGGACTGCTCAGAGGTCTATTATGCATCCTAAGCAATCACAAGCTGTCTTTACAAGATTCAGAACTAAAGTGGGACCTTTTGTCTTCTTAGAGAAAAATTCAGAATCGAACTGTAACTATTTTATCTTCTACGGAAAACTTCAGAACAGAACTTAATCTTTTTTTATCTTTTCATTGAGAAAACTCAGGACTGGAATGCAACTATTTTTCTCTTAATTGGAAAAATTCAGAATTGAACCGTAACTTCTTTTTTTCTCTCTTCCTTGAGAAAATTCAGAAGAGAACTTGAACTTTTCTTCACCTCTTTGAGAAAATCCGAATTAAAGAGGAACTTTTTCTCATCTTGGAGAAAATTCAAATGAGAACTTGAACTTTTCATCACTTCTTTGAAAAAACTCAGATTTAAAAATGGACTGATGAGGAACTTTTTCTATTCTTTGGATTAAACTTCAGAATTGAACTAACTATTTTTTCTCTTCTTTAAGAAAATTCAGAAGAGAAATTGAACATTTCTTTACTTCTTTGAGAAAACTAAAAATTACTTTTTCTCTTCATGGAGAAAATTCAGAATTAAAGTATAACTTTTTTCTATCTTCTATGGAAAAATTCAAAACATAGCTTGAAATTTCTATTCTATTCAGTGAGAAAAGTCAGAATCAAAGTATAACTTTTTCTCTATTCTACGAAAAAATTCAGAAGAGAACTTGAAATTTTTCTCTTCTTTGAGAAAATTTAGAATTCAAGTGGAACTTTTTTCTCTTCCTTAAAAAATATAACTTTTTTTTCTCTTCTTTAAGAAAATTGAGGAGAGAACTTGAAAATTTCTTCTCTTCTTTGAGAAAACTCAGAATGAAAGTGTAACTTTTCTTCTTCTTGGGAAAAATTCAAAATCGAATCATAACTTTTTCTATCTTCCACAGAAAAATTTAGAAGACTGCTGTAAATTTTTTCTTTTCTTTGAGAAAATTCAGAAGAAAACTTGAAATTTTCTTCATTCAGAATCGAAGTATAACTTTTTTCTGTCTTCTACGGAAAAATTCAGAACAGAACTTGAATTTTTTCTCTTCTTTGAGGAAATTCAGAACAGGAGTGGAACTTCTTTCTGTTCTTTCCAAAAATTAAAATTTTTTTCTGTTTTTTAAAAAAATTCATAAGAGAACTTGAAATTTTCTTTACTTCTTTAAGAAAAATCAAAATTACAGTGGAACTTTTTCATTTCTCGGGGAAAAATTCAGAATCGAAGCATAACTTTTTCTATCTTTTACAGAAATATTTCGAACAGAACTTTAAGTCTTTTACTCATCTTTGAGAAAATTCAAAAAAGAACTTGAACTCAACTTCATCTCTTTGAGAAAACTCAGAGTTAAAGTAGAACTGTTTCTTTTCTTTGGGAAAAACTCAGAAGAGATTTGAACTCTTTTCACTTCTTTGAGAAAACACAGAATTAAAGTGGAACTTTTTCTCTTCTTGGGGAAAAATTCAGAATCGAAGCATAACTTTTTCTATCTTCTACGGAAAAAACTATTTCTCGTCTTTGAAAAAATTCAGAACTGGAATAATTATTTCTTTTATTTCCTTTGGAAAAAATAGAATTGAACTGTAACTTTTTTCCCTTCTTTGAAAAAATTCAGAAGAGAACTTGAAATTTTCTTCGCTTCTTCGATAAAACTCAGAATTAAAAGTGGAACTGTTTCTCTTCTTGGGGAAAAATTCAGAAGAGAACTTTAACTTTTTTTCACTTCATTAAGAAAACTCAGAATTAAAATGGAACTTTTTATTCTTAGGGAAAAATTGAAAATCGAAGTATAACTTTTTATATCTTCTAAGGTAAAATTCAGAACAGAACTTGGAATTTTTTCTTTTCTTATAAAAACATCAGAAATGATGTGGAACTTTTTTTTCTCTTAAAAAATTCAGAATTGAACTCTAACTTTTTTTCTCTATTCCTTTTGAAAATTCAGAAGCGAACTTGAGCTTTTCTTCACTTTTTTGAGAAAAATCAGAATCAAAGTAGAACATTTTCTCGTCTCGGGGAAAAATTCAGAAGAAAAGTATAATTTTTTCAATTTTCTACAGAAAAATTCAGAACTGAACTTGAAATTTCTATCCCTTCATTGACAAAATTCAGAGGAGCACTTGAACTCGTCTTCACTTCTTTAAGAAAACTCAGAATTAAAGTGGAACTTTTCTCTTTTTGGAGAAAAATGATATGACAGCCCTATGAGGGAAATAATAGAATAATACCCTTTGAATAGGATTAGTTAGTATTCCGCTATGCATTTATGACAGCCCTATGAGGGAAATGATAGAATAATACCTATTGAAAAGGATTGCTTAGTATTGGGATATGCATAAAGTCAAAATTAATAAAGTCACAAATATTTTAAGCGATGATATGACAGCCCTGTGAGAGAAATGATAGAACAAGGAAAAGTTCAGAACAGAACTTGAATTTTTTTTTCTCTTTTCTTTGAGAAAATTCAGAACTGATGTGCACCTTTTTTTTCTTCTTTGGAAAAAGTCAGAATTGAACCGTAACTTTTTTCCTTTGGGAAAAAAGTTACAGTTGGGAAAATTCAGAAGAAAACTTGAGCTCTTCTTCACTTCTTTGAGAAAATTCAGAATTAAAGTGGAACTTTATCTCTCCTCGAGAAAAAATTCAGAAGAGAACTTGAATTTTTTCACTTTTTAGAAAAACTCAGAATTAAAGTAGAACTTTTTCTCTTCTTGGGAGGAAAAATTCAGAATCGAAGTATACTTTTTCATCCTTTTACAGAAAAATTCAGAACAGAACATGAAATTTTGTTCTCTTGTTCTAGAAAATTCAGAATTAAAGTGGAACTTTTTTCTTCATTGGCGAAAAATTCAAAAGAGAAATTAAAATTTTCTTCACTTTTTGAGAAAACTCAGAATTAAAGCAAAACTTTTTCTCTTCTTGGGTAAAAATTCGTCATCAAAGTATAAATTGTTCTATCTTCTACAAAAATTCAGAACAGAACTTGAGATTTTTTCTCTTTTTTGAGAAAATTCTGAACTGAAGTGGAACTTTTTTCTCTTCTTCGAAAATATTTTGAATCTTAAGTTCATTTTATCATGGCGCGCCATGCTAAATGAACCTAAATAAACCTATCTGTGCTTGTCTCTCTTACTATACCTGTATGTCCGAGTGGGTATTCTGCCATCTATAAGTACAGTTGAAAAGGTGCACTATCATCTATATGTAGAGCTCAAAACTAAGTTTGGAGAACTTGTGGGTGATTTTTTTCAACACTATTCATTTTAAAGTTCTCTTCTAAATTTTCACGAAGAAGGGAAAAAAGTTCCACTTCAGTTCTGAATTATCTCAAAGAAGAGAAAAAAATCTGAAGTTCTGTTCTGAATTTTTTGTAGAAGATAGAAAAAGGTATACTTTGATTCTGAATTGTTCCCCAAGAAAAGAAAAAGTTCCGCTTGAGTTTTGAGTTTTCTCAAAGAAGTGAAGAAAAGTTTAAGTTTTCTTTTGATTTTTTCCCCAATAGAAAAAAAAGTTCCACTTTAATTCTGAATTTTCTCAAAGAAGTGAAGAAAAGTTAAAGTTTTCGTCTGAATTTTCTCAAAGAAGATAGACGGTTCAATTGTGAATTTTTCAAAAGAAGAGGAAAAAAGTTCCACTTCTGTGGAACTTTTTTGTCGAATTGTCAAGTTCTGTCGAATTTTTCCGTAGAAGGTTCATAAAGTTATACTTTGATTCTGAATTTTCTCCCAAGAAGAGAAAAAGTTACACTTTAATTCTGAGTTTTCTCAAAGAAGCGAAGAAAATTTCAAGTTCTCTTCTGAATATTTTTCCCAGGAGAGATCAATTTCCACTTTAATTCTGAATTTTCTCGAAGAATTGAACAAGAGTTCAAGTTCTCTTTTGAATTTTCCCAACGAAGATAAAAAAAATACTGTTCAATTCTGAATTTTTCCAAAGAAGAGGAAAAAGACCCGTTTCAGTTCTGAATTTTCTCAAAGAAGAGAGAAGAAAATTCAAATCCTGTGCTGAAGTTTTCCTTGTTGTATCATTTCTCTCATAGGGATGTCATATCATCGTTTAAAATATATATGACTTTATTAATTTCGACTTTATGCATACCACAACACTAAGCACTTCTTTTCAAAAGTTATTATTCTATCATTTTTGTCATAGAACAGTCATATTATTTTTTCCCCCAAAAAGAGAAAAAGTTCCAGTTTAATTCTGAGTTTTATCAAAGTATACTTCATTCAGAATTTTCTCCATGAAAAGAAAAAGGTCCACTTAAGTTCTGAGTTTTCTCAAAGAAGGGAAGAAATGTTCAAGATCTCTTCTGAATTTTCTTACAGAAGAGAAAAAAAGTTTTCCAATTCTGAATTTTTCCAAAGAAGAGAATAAAGTTCTGCTTCAGATCAAATTTAATTCTGAGTTTTCTCAAAGAAGTGATAAACAGTTCAAGTTCTCTTAATAGTTTTCCCCAAGAAGAGAAAAAATTTCACTTTAATTTGGTGTTTTCTCAACGAAGTGAAGAAAAGTTCTCTTCTGAATTTTCACAAAAAAAGAGAAAAAAAGAAGTTAAAGTTAAATTCAGAATTTTTCCAAAGAAGATAAAAATAGTTCCACTCAAGTTCTAAATTTTCTCAATGAATAGAAAAAAATTCAAGTTCTGTTCTGAATTTTGCCATAGAAGACAAAAAAGATATAGTTCAATTTTGAATTTTTCCCTAAGAATAGAAAAAGTCCCACTTTAGTTCTGAGTCTTGTATAAACAGTTTGTGATTGTTTAGGATGATTAATAGGCCTCTGAACAGTCTATGCAAATTCAGATTTATTGAAACCAACTTTACTAAGACCTTACCAATATTTTCCTAAAACCAACAAAGTTATACATGAAATATTTTTATTGAAATAATGACATGTAGAATATTAACATAGAGATATGTTAAATACACTATCATACATTATTAATATCATTGTACAACTGCGGACATTTTGAATCTGTTCCATAAAATAATTCATCATGTCCTCTCTTGATATTGTAGCTACTCTCTTCTCTTTGTTCGTAATCAGTAGAATAATTATTAATCCATTTTTAGTCATATAAAATTTTTACTTGGGTGTAAAAAGTCCAAAAAAGTGTTACTAAAAATATGATTTTTCTAATAATAAAAATCACGACTAACATATCTATATCCTTCTCATTTTGTATTTTTAAAATAATAAATATAATTTTTTGGTTTTAAGCATATTTCTTGTCAATCTAAGACAAGTAAAAAAAAGTTGAAAAAAATTACTTTTAAAAAAATTAAAAAAAGTAAAAAAAATCTTGGGGGAGGGAGTTTTGGAGGTTGGGAGAGGGAGCCCTTGGAGTTAGAAGTCCTTGGTGGTTAGGGTCTTTGAAATTCACAACCACCTCACTACTTAATTTCTAAGGATTTCTTTGGATTGCTGTGGATTTCTATATTAAAACTCTCTTCTCAGCGCGTACGACTTTATTAGTTTCAACTTTTTAGCATACTCCATTACTAAAGATCATTTCATATTGGCTGCACTCATCAATTAACTGTGTATTATACAGAACATAGCCAAGAAGTGAAGCTAGGTCTATGGACTTGTGAATGGATGAACGTATTCTAATCATATTCTAAAGTTTATGTCAAGTGGCGTGGAAGTAATCATTCCCTCAGACTTGCCATTAGTTGTTATGCAATTTGAACCCTTTACCGGTTTCATTCTATCCAAATAAAAATATTTTATGTACCTACTTAAGACCATTATTGAGTGATCCAAAATACTTGTTACCCAAAAACTAGTTTTTCTAAAACTATTGTTTGCCCAATATTCCAGTCAAGTTTTACACCGAATATAGTTTTTTAGGTTTCTTACGATGTTCGTCCCACTGTGCGTCCTGGATCAGCACCTAGGCCACTACTTATGCACTGGGGATATAGGCTAAGGTTTTTTTTTGAAGCGTTGTCGTGAAAACTTGAAAAATGGCTCATTCGATTGGAAATTGAAAGGTAGAATGTCGAAAGCGACTTTTTAATAGCCCCTTTTCATAATCGAAAGTGATTGGAGGGCAACTAAGACCCCTATCATGCCCAACGTTTTCCAAACACATCCAATCAAAATTTTGAGACAGTAATTTTGTTCAACGTAGTTGAAAGGTCCAGAAAATAGGTCTTTGAGTGTGACACTCCCCCAAAGCTTTCAGACTAAGGGTTGTAAGTTATGCCCTGGGGGCATATAAGGTTTATTAGAGTGCGTTGTGGTAGAAACTTCAAAAAGGGCTCATTTGATTGGAAACTGAAAGGCATAGTACCCTTTTTGATACTCGAAAATGATTGGAGGGCAACTAACCCCCCTCTCAAACCCACCATTTTCCCAAACAAATGCCATCAACATTTTAAGATAACTATTTTTTTCAACGTAGTTGAAAGTTTTAGAAATTAGGTCTTTGAGGATGATAACCCCCGGAAAGCCCTCGTGGCAAAGGTTATAAGTTGTGCCCTGGGGGATATCAGATTTTTTAGAGAGCGTTGTCGCAGAACCTTCAAAAGGGCTCATTTGATTGGAAATTGAAAGGGCTAGTGCCCATTTTAATAGTCGAAAGTGATTGGAGGGCAACTAACTCCCCTCTCAATCCCACCAATTCCCCAAAAACATCCAATGAATATTTCGAGATAGCTATTTTGTAAAATGTAGTTGAAAGTTCTGGAAAGTCCAAACCCCTCAGAGCAAGGGTTTTAAGTTATGCCCTGGGGACATTTAAGGTTTTTTATAGTAAATGTTGTCGTAAAAACTTCAAAAAGGACTCATTCAATTGGAAATTGAAAGGGCTAGTGCTCTTAATTTAGTCCAAAGTGATTGGTGGGCAACTAACCTCCCTCCCGCTTCTTCAAAGACATCCAATTTAGATTTAAACATAGCCATTTTATTCAAAGTAGTTGATTGTTCTGGAAATACGGTCTCTGAGGATGACTACCCCTTCTCTTAGCCCTTAAGGTAAAGGTTTTAAGTTCTGACTTGGGGGCATATAATGTTTTTATAGAAAGCGTTGTTGTAAAAACTTCAAATAGGGCGGATTAGAAATTGAGAGGGCTAGTGCTCTTTTTAATAGTCGAAAGTTATTGAAGGCCAAATAACCCCCCTCTTACCCCCTCCATTTTCCCTAACACAACCAATCAAAATTTTGAGATACCTATTTTGTTCAACGTAGTTTAAAGTTCTATAAACTAGGTCTTTGAAGCTGACAACCCCCCCCTCCCTCCCACAAACCTCAGGGCAAGGGTTGTAACTTAAGCCCTGGGAGCATTTGAGGTTTTTATTGATAGTGTTGTCGAAGAAACTTCAAAAAGAGCTCATTCGATCGGATATTGAAAGAACTAGTGCCTTTTTCAATAGTCGAAAATAATTGGATAGCAGCTGACCCCCCTTCTCATGCCCACCATTTTCCTGATCACATTTAATCAAAATTTTGAGATAGCCATTTTGTTCAAAGTAGTCAAAAAGTCTTGAAATTATGTCTTTGAGGATGAAAAACCTCGAAAGCCCCCAGGGCAAAGGTTGTAAGTTATGCCCTGGGGGCATATAAGGTTCTTATAGAAAGTATTGTTGTAGAAACTTCAAAAAGGGCCTATTCAATTGGGAATTGAGAGGGCTAGTGTCCTTTTTAATAGTCGAAAGTAATCGGAGGGTGAATCCCCCCACACCCATCATTTCCCCAAACATTTCCAACATTTTGATGTGGCCATTTTGTTCAACGTAGTTGAAAAGTCTATAAATTATGTCTTTTAGAATGAAAACTCTCCCCCATAGCCCGCAGGACAAGAGTCGTAAGTTATGCTCTTGGGGCATATATGGTTTTTATAGAAAGTTTTGTCGTGGAAGCTTCAAAAAGGGCTCATTCGATTAGAAATTAGAGAAGACTAGTGACTTTTATATTAGTCATAAGTCATCAGAGGGTAACTGCCCCCCCACACCAATCATTTCTCCAAACACTTCTAATCAAAATTTTGAGATAACCTTTTTGTCCAGCGTATCAGAAAGGTCTGGAAATTATGCTTTGAGGATAACAAATCCCCCAAGTCCTTGATGTAAGGGTTGTAAGTTATGCCCTGGGGACATAAAAGGTTTTTATAGAAAGCGTAGTTATATAAACTTTGGAGGAGCTCATTGGATTGGTAATCAGACGGTTTAGTACTGTTTTTAAGAGTCAAAGTGATCTGAGAGCATCTACTTCCTCCCTCACACACGCACACAAGTCATATTGTCCCGAAATGCATCTAATAGAAATTGTTAGATAGCCATTCTATTCAAAATAGTCTAAATATCATATAAAAAGGCTTTTGGGGTTGAAACAAACCCCATAGATTAGGGGCAAGGGTAGTAAGTTATGCCCAGGGGGTATTTAAGGTTCTTAGGGTAGGAATGGTTATTTATTTTTGGAAAAGGTTCAGTCTCTTTCCCTGAGAAAAACTATGTCAATATAAAATGAACAGAAATTAATTAAAAAAGATTTTTCCACAAAATAATTTTTTCATTTTAACCCAAAAATGAACAAAATTGAAATCAAATAATCTACCAGGCATACAACTACCAAAAATCAGTATCAATAAATAAATGAAACCCAAAAAAAACAGAAATTAAAACAAATAACAGAGTCAAACTCAAAACGATAAGAAAATAATATGAGTAGCATTCTAAACCCCATGCTTTCTAAAAGTCAGAACATAATTTGTACTTTACTGGAAAAAATTCTTTTAAATTTTTTCAATTTTAAAACTTAAAAAAATCAATAATTAATTAAGAATTTTAGGAATGAATGTCAGCATATGTATATTAAACTGACAATGTAAATTTTTTTTCAGTAAATTCATTTGAATTTTTTCAGTGAAGTACAAATTATAGTCTGGCTTGTAGAAAGCATAGGAGTTTTGCACCCTACTCATATTAATTTCTGCTCGTTTTGAGTTTGACTCTGTTATTTATTTTATTTTCCGTTTGTTTTGGGTTTCATTTATTTAATGAAGCTGATTTGTGGTAGTTGTGTGCTTGGTAGATTATTTGATTCTATTTTTGTTAATTTTTGGTTTATTGGGGTTCTTTAATTTTTTTGAAAAACTTATTTTATGGAAAAAGACTTTTAAATTAATTAATAGAAAGCGTCTTCCTTTTTTCAAGTGCCTATAACTTATCATTCTCTAATGGGTTATAGGTACAGCATATGGAGTAATTCTTATACTATTGAGGTGTTTTCTACGAGAAAAGATGTTTTGAAGATACGACTCAAAGGTCTGAGCCATCAGATGTTTTGATGGTGATAGGTGATGGTAATTTATTGATGAACTGGAGCTCTTTACCTTTTCTTAAAAAACAAATTTTGCAGAAATATTACTTCTGGAAGTTATTAGCTTGAGCTGAACATTAATTATATTTTTCGAGTATTGCATGACCATTATTTTTTTTATTCAAGTTAGTATCTGTTTTTTTTTTTAAATTTTAGTTCATTTTCTTTTTTAAATTGTATTTGCTTCGTGTTTCGGTTGTGAAGTAATAATTAATCTTTTACTTCTACTGAAAAAGAAAACAAGCACTCCGTAATCTCAACTCAATATAAAGCGATCAGAATACGATATATTCCGACCAAAAGAATATACAATACAGAGCTTACAGTCCGAGGGATAAGACCATGTCAATAGATACTGAATGCACATAATTTATTGCAAGAACTATGCAAATGAGATACCTGTTGATACGTGTATTAATGTCGGTCAATGGCATTCAACTGGTATGAAGGGTCATAACTCAGGACATGAATATCCAGATAAAAATAAGTTTCAATAATAAGAATAATTTGTTTTATTTGGATTGAATGAAACCGGTAAAGGGTTGAAATTTTAATTACTTACAAACTAAAGGTAAGTGTGAGGGAATGGTGACTCACATGCCACATCATATAAATATTAGAATAGGATTAGAATATATTCATTCTTCACAAGTCAATTGATTTGATTGATCTAGTTTCACTTTTTGGCTGGGATCGCTATAATACACAATTACCAAGTCAGGAGTGCAGTCAATATAAAATATTGTTTAGTATTTAAGTATGCATAAAGTTGAAACTAGTAAAGTCGTAGGTACCGAGAAAAGGAATTTATTATAGAAATCCAGAACAAGCCTTAGAAATCCAGTACAATCTAAAATAATCAAGTAGTGAGTTGGTTATGGATTTGACGACGCCCATAGTGGGTGTACTATTGGAGCTTCTACAAAAAAGTCGTATTGAATTTAAGCAATGATACGACAACCCTTAATCATCCATGCCATCAAGGGCCCCAACGCCCCTCCCCAATCTTTTGGTCCCTCCCCCCATATCTTACAGTTTTTTTAAGTTTATTTTTTTTACTTTATATTTTATTTTTTTTAACATACTTTTTTTACATGTCTTAAAGTGACATGAAATATACTTAAAAAAAATTCACATCTAGTGTTTTGGAATACAAAATGAGAATGATATAGATATGTAAATCGTGATTTTTACTATTAGAAAAATAATGTTTGTAGCAATACTTTTATTTTTTACTTATAATTTTTTTTAACTTTTATTTATCTATGCGGCTGTATCAGTGGTACTCTATGGTTGCTCAAAGACACTGCGTGGCCGTACCAGTTTTACTCTACGCCTAGTAATCGGTACTACCTAGCTTATTGTACATATTAAATCAGTAGCTTTTGTACATTGGAAGGATAAACACTTGCATCGTATTTTGTTTAAAGTGAAAATGAAATATTCGAAGAAAATTTTTGCACATGATAAACTCATCTTTGCATTGAATTCTGGTAAGAAAAAATAATAATCGAACTATGAAAGAAGCATTAATAGGAATTTTGTAGAAAATGTATGCTTGCATTGTCATGACAGCGAGGAGCTAAATTCCTTTGGAGTATCCAAAAATTTTCATAATGCAAATGGTGAATATGCGAGAGTATAATATCCAGAGAAGCTAATGCTCAAAGAGAATGTAAACATAAAAATAATCGTCGATGATTGGGGAGAACTCCCCGCTACTGTTTGTGGTAACACCTTACCTGTTGATAGGTCCTATCATAACCGTTCTGATATTAGCATTGTAAATAAGATGAGAAGAAGACAGGCATACTGCTGCAATAATGTCATTAGCCGTATCTTGTGTACATGCCAAAACTGTTACCTGTTTAAAAATAATTTGATAATAGACCGTTAAATCACGGGCAAAATAAAAAAGGCAATGGTAGACAATATTACTAATGAATATAAAGATGAATTGATAAAAAAATAAGGCACAAGTGAGCATCATTACTCCCATTGATCATATACCAACAGATACTGTCAATGAACCCAATAATGCCAAAGACGAAACGCAAATTGAACTTGTAAGTAACACCCAAGTAAAAATTGTGCATGACTCAAAATGGATTAATGATTATCCTACTGATTATGAACTAAGAGAAGAGAGTAGCTACACTATCAAGAGAGAATATGATGAATTTTCTTATGGAACGGATTCAAAATTTTAAAAGTTGTCCAATAATATTAATAATGTATATTAATGTATGTAACATATTTATCATGTTAATATTATACATGCTATTATTTCAAAAAATATATTTTGTGCATTCCTTTGTTGTTTCAATTTTTTAGGGTACGCTAGCAAATAGAACGTTTTAAATGAGATACATTTTTAACCGTGTCTATTTTTATTAATCAAAAATGAAACCCAAGTTTCTTAAATTTTCAAATATTTGTTATTAATCAAAGTAAAACTCAAGTTTCTTAAATGATCAAATTTTTTTTAATAAATCAGATGTATCTTAACCGTCTGTATTCTTATTAATCAAAAATAAAACCCAAGTTTCTTAAATGATCAAATATTTTTAATGGATCAGATGTATCTTAACCGAGTGTATTCTTATTAGTCAAAAATAAAAATCAATTTTCTTAATGATCAAATATTTTTATTAAATCAGATGTGTCTTAACCTTAAGATTTGTTCTTTTTAATCAAAAATAGAACCCAAGTTTCTTAAATGACCAAATAGTTCTTAATAGATCAGATGTATCTTAACCGAGTGTATATTTATTTGTCAAAAATAAAACTCAAGTTTTTTAAATGATTAAATATTTTTTAATAGATTAGATATATTTTAACTGAGTGTATTCTTATTAGTCAAATATAAAACTCAAGTTTCTTAAATGATCAAATATTTTTAATAAATGAGATGTATCTCGGCCGTGTGTATTATTATTAGTCAAATATAAAACTAAATTTTCATAAATGGTGTATTATTTTTTAATAGGTCAGATGTATCTTAACCTTAAGATGCGTTCTTATTAATCAAAAATAAAACTTAAGTTTATTAAATGATTATTTTTTTAAAAGATCAGATGTATCTTAACCGAATGTATTCTTATTAGTTAAATATAAAACACAAGTTTCTTAAATGATCAAATATTTTTTACCAGATGTATCTTAACAGTGTGTATTGTTATTAACCAAAAAATAAACCACAATTTTATTAAATGATTAAATATTTTTTAATGGATCACATATATCTTAACCATATGTATTCTTATTAGTCAAAAGGCAAACTCAAGTCTCTTAAATGATCAAATATTTAAAATAAATCAGATGTATCTTAACTTTGTCTTTTCTTATTAATCAAAAAAAGAAAACCCAAGTTTTTTTAATGATCAAATATTTCTAATGGATCACATGTATCTTATCCGAGTGCATTCTCATTAGTCAAAATAAAACTCAAGTTCCTTAAATGGTCAAATATTTTTTAATATATCAGATGTATTTTAACCGTGTGTATTCTTATTAATCAAAAATAAAACCCACGTTTCTTAAATGATCAAATATTTTTCAATAGATAAGATGTATCTTAACCGAGTGCAAACTTAATAGTCAAAAATAAAAATCAAATTTCTTAAATGATAAAATATTTTTAATAGATCAGATGTATCTTAACCGTGTATCGTCTTATTAACCAAAAAATAAAACCCTTATTTCTTAAATGATTAAAAAAATTTGAATAGATTATATATATCTTAAAGAAATGTATTCTTATTAGTCAAAAAGCAAACTCAAGTTTCTTAAATGATCACCTTTTTTCAATAAATCAGATTTATCTTAACCGTTTGTATTCATATTAACCAAAAATTAAACCCAATTTCATAAATGATCATATATTTCTAATAGATCAGATTTATTTTAGTCGAGTGTAATCTTTTTAGTCAAAAAGAAAATTCAACTTTCTTAAATTATAAAATATTTTTAATAAATCAGACATATCTTAACTTTAAGATGTATTCTTTAGAATAAAATGAATCAAAAGTTTCTTAAATGACAAAATATTTTTTAATAAATCAGATATATCTTAACCGAGTGTATTCTTATTAGTCAAAAATAAAACTTACGTTTGTTAAATGGTCAAGTATTATTCTAATAAATCAGATGAATCTTAACCGTGTGTATTCTTATTAATAAAAAATAAAAACCCAAGTTTTTTAAATTATCATTTATTTTTTAATAGATCAGATATATCTTGACCGAGTGTATTCTTATTATTCAAGAATAAAACTCAAGTTTCTTAAATGATCAAATATTTTTAATAAATCGGATGTATCTCGGCCGAGTTTATTATTAGTCAAAAATAAAAATCAAGTTTTTTAAATGATCAAATATTTGGTAATAGATCAGATGTATCTTAACCTTAAGATATATTCGTATAGAGCAAAAATAAAATTAAAGTTTCTTAACTGAGATCAAATGTATCTTAACCGAGTGTATATTTAATATTCAAAATTGAAACTCATGTTTCTTAAATGATCAAACATTTTTTAATAAATTAGATGTATTTTAACCGTGTATTCTTACTAATCTAAAATAAAACTCAAGTTTCTTCAATGATCAAATACTTATAAATAAATCAGATGTATCTTAAGCGTGTGCATTCTTATTAATCATAAATAAAACTCAAGTTTCTTAAATGATAAATTTTTTTTAATAGATCAGATATATCTCAACCGAGTGTATTCTTTGTAGTCAAATATTAAACCCAAGTTTCATAAGTGATCAAATATTTTTAATAGAACAGATGTATCTCAACCAAGTGTATTATTACTAGTCAAAAATAAAAACTCAAATTTCTTAAATGATCAAATATTTTAAATAAATGTGATGTACGTTAAACGAGTGTATTCTTATTATTCAAAAATAAAACCCAAGTTTCTTAATTGATCAAATATTCATTTATAGATCAGATCTATCTTAACTGAGTGTATTATAATTAGTCAAAAATAAAATTCAAGTTTCTTAAATGATCAAATATTTTTAATAGATCAGATGTATCTTAACCGTGTCTACTCTTATTAATCAAAAATAAAACCCGAGTTTCATAAGACCAAATATATTCTAATACATAAGATGTATATTAACAGAGTGTATTCTTATTAATCAAAAATAAAACTCAAGTTTCTTAAATGACCAAGTATATTTATTAATACAGATGTATCTTAATAGTCTGTATTCTTATTAATCAAAAATAAAACCCGAATCTCTTAAATGATAAAATATATCTTAACCGAGTATACTCTTATTAGTCAAAAATTAAACTCAAGTTTCTTAAATTACCAAATATTTTTAATAAATCAAATGTATCTTAGCCATGTCTATCCTTATTAACCAAAAATAAAACCCAAGTGTCTTAAATTATGAAATATTTTTTAATAAACGAGATACATCTTAAACAAATGAATTCTTATTAGTCAAAAATGAAACTAGAGTTTCATAAATGATCAAATACTTTTACAAAATAAGATATATCTTAATCATGTTTATTCTTATTAACCAAAAACTAAAACCCCAGTTTCTTAAATGATTAAAAAAATTTAATCGATCAAATAAATATTAACCAAATATATTCTTATTAGTCAAAATTAAAAGTAAAGTTCCTTAAATGATGAAATATTTTTAATAAATGAGATTTATCTTAACCGTATGCATTCCTATTAATCAAAAATAAAACCCAAGTTCCTTAAATGATCAAATTTTTTAATAGACCAGACGTATATCAACCGAGTGTATTCTTATTAGTCAAAAATAAAACTCAAATCTCCTAAATGATCAAATATTTTCAATAGATCAGATGTATCTTAAGCTTGTGTATTCCTATTCATCAAAAATAAAACCCAAGAATCTTAAGTGATCAACGTTTTTTAATATATCAAATTTATCTTAACCGAGTCTAAGCTTGTGTATTCCTATTCATCAAAAATAAAACCCAAGAATCTTAAATGATAAATTTTTTTTAATAGATCAAATTTATCTTAACCGAGTGTAATCTTATTAGTCAAAAATGAACCTCAAGTTTCTTAAATAATCAAATATTCTTAATAAATCAGATTTATCTTAACCGTGCATATTTTTATTCATCAAAAATAAAACCCAAGTTTTATAAATGATCAAATAATTTTAATTATTTAAAATATCTTAAATCTGTATTCTTACGAGTAAAAAATAAAACTCAAGTTTCCTAAGCGATCAAATATTTTTAATAAGTTAGATGTATCTTAACCGAGTGTATTCTTTTCAATCAAAAATAAAACTCAAATTTCCTAAATGATGAAACAGTTTTTTAATAAATCAGATGTATCTTAACATTTGTGTATTCTTATTAGTCAAAAATAAAACCCAAGTTTTCTAAATTATCAAATATTTTTTAATAGATCAGATGTATTTTAACCGAGTGTATTCTTACTAGTCAAAAATAAAACTCAAGTTTATTAAATGATTAAATATTTTAACAAATCGGATGTATCTCAGCCGACTGTACTATTAGTCAGAAATAAAACTCAAGTTTTTGAAAGGATCAAATATTTAGTAATATATCAGATGTATCTTAACCTTAAAATGTAGTAATATTAATCAAAAATGAAATTAAAGTTCTTAAATGATCAATTTTCTTTTAATAGATCAAATGTATCTTAACCGGGTATATTTTTAATAGTCGAAACTAAAATTCAAGTTTCTTAAATGATCAAATATTTTTTAATAAATTATATGTATTTTAATCGTGTGTATTCTTATTAATCAAAAATTAAACTCAAGTTTCTTAAATGATCAAATATTTATAATTAAATCAGATGTATCTTAAGTGTCTGCATTCTTATTATTCATAAATAATACCAAAGTTTCTTAAATGATCGAGTTTTTTCAATAGATCAAATATATCTCAGCCGAGTATATTTTTAGTAGCCAAATATTAAACCTAAGTTTCTTAAATGATCAAACATTTTTCAAACAGTTCGTGGTAACGAACTGTAAGTAAGGAGCGACCTCTAAAAAACTAGATTTTGATACCAATAGATACATCAAAAGATTCAAATTTTAATTCTGATTTCAAATATATAAGTTTCATTAAGTTTAATCGTACCCATCAAAAGTTACGTGCCTGAGAAAATTTGGCTGATTTTCGACAAAAGGGGGAAAGACCCCCTAAAAGCTATAGAACCTTTATGAAACTCACACCATCATATTCAGCGTATCAGAAAACCCTACTGTAGAGGTTTCAAGCTCCTATCTACAAAAATGTAGAATTTTCCATTTTTTGCCAGAAGAAAGATCACGGATGCATGTTTATTTGTTTTTTTTTTGGTTTTTTTTCCAGGGGTGATCGTATCGACCCAGTGGCCCTAGAATATCGCAGGAGGGCTCATTCGAACGGAAACTAAAAGTTCTAGTTCCCTTTTTAAGTAACGAAAGAAAAAAATGGAGGGCAACTAGGCCCCCTCCCACGCTCATTTTTTTCCCAAAGTCCCCCGATCAAAATTTTAAAATAGCCATTTTGTTCAACATGGTCGAAAATATGATAAAAATGTCTTTTAGGATGACTTGATCCCCCACAGTCCCCAGGGGGAGGGCTGAAAGTTATGAACTTTACTCAATGTTAACATATAGTATTGGTTATTGGGAAGTATACAGACTTTTTCAGAGGAGATTTTTTCTGGTAGGTGGGGGAAGGAGAGGGTCGGGGGCTATATGGAAGGATCTTTCCATGAAGGAAGTTTTCATGGGGGAAGGGACATTGCTATGACGGGGGCGCCGGATTTCCCAGCACTATTAAAGAAAAAGATCAGGAATTAAATAAAAAAAACAAGTTTTTCAACTGATCAACTGATTGTGATTAAGAGGTCATTTTTAAAGAACTGGAAAAAAATTCGAACTATAGTTTAAAGAGCAGAGTATTGACTAGGAGGCGAACCCCCTAATATACGGGTTAAAAATTTATGAATATAGAAGTTCGTTACGTAAGTTAATTCTAAGTTACGTATATTTATTACTAAAACAAACGTTCGTAAATAAAATTAAACAAGTTTCGAGAAAGCCATTTAACCAAATATAATATGCAAATTTTGTTTTAATTATTCATGTACGGCGAGCCAAAATCAAAACCTGCATTAATTAAAAAATGTTCAAAAATAAAATAAAAAAAAACACGTTTTTTTAACTGAAAGTAAGGAACGACGTTAAAACTTAAAACGAACAGAAATTATTCCGTATATGAAGGGGGCTGTCCCCTCCTCAACGCCTCGCTCTTTACGCTAAAGTTTGACTCTCTCACAACTCTATTTTTTTAAACAATAAAAAAACTTTAGCGTAAACATAACAGAAATAACGAACATAACGAACAGAAATAAATCATATGTATCTTAATAGTCTGTACTCTTATTAATCAGAAATAAAACCCAAATCTCTTAAATGATACAATATATCCTAACCGAGTGTATTCTTATTAGTAAAAAAAAACTCAAGTTTCTTAAATTACCAAAATTTTTTAATAAATCAAATGTATCTTAGCCATGTCTATTCTTATAAACTAAAAATAAAACCCAAGTGTCTTAAATGATTAAATATTTTTTTAATAAATGAGATATATCTTAAACAAATGAATTCTTATTAGTCAAAATGAAACTAGAGTATTTCAAATGATCAAGTACTTTTTAATAAATCAGACATATCTTAATCATGTGTATTCTTAATTACCAAAAAATAAAACCCCAGTTTCTTAAATGATTAGAAAAAAATTAATCGATCAGATGTATTTTAACCAAATGTATTCTTATTATTAAAGAATAAAACTCAAGTTTCTCAAATGACCAAATATTTTTAATAAATCAGATTTATCTTAACCATGTGTATTCTTATTAATCAAAATTGAAACCCAGGTTCCTTAAATGATCAAATATTTTTTAATAGATCAGATATATATTAACTGAATGTATTCTTATTAGTCAAAAATAAAACTCAAATCTCTTAAATGATCAAATATTTTTAATAAATCAGATGTATGTTAAGCTTGTGTATTACTATTCATCAAAAATAAAACCCAAGAATCTTAAGTAATCAACGTTTTTTAATATATCAAATTTATCTTAACCAAGTCTATTCTTATTAATCAAAAATAAAACTCAAGTTTCTTAAATGAACAAATATTTGTAATAAATCAGATTTATCTTAACCGTGTGTATTCTTATTAATCAAAATAAAAACCAAGTTTCTTAAATGATGAAATATTTTTAATAAATCAGATGTATCTTAACCGAGTGTATTCTTATTAGTCAAATTTGAACCTCAAGTTTCTTAAATGATCAAATGTTTTAATAAATTAGATTTATCTTAACCTTATATATTTTTATTCATCAAGAATAAAACCCAAGTTTCTTAAATGATCAAATATTTTTAATAAATCAGATGTATCTTAACCGCCTGTATTCTTATTAATTAAAAATTAAAACCCAAGTTTCCTAAATCATCAAATAATTTTTAATTATTAAAAATTTATCTTAAACGAGTGTATTCTTACTAGTAAAAACTAAAACTCAAGTTTCCTAGGCGATCATATATTTTAATAAATTACATGTATCTTAACCGTGGGTATTCTTGTTAATCAAAAATAAAACCTGAGTTTCTTAAATGATCCAAATTTTTTTAATAGATCAGATGTATGTCAACCAAGTGTATTCTTATTAGTCAAAAATAAAACTCAAGTTTCTTCAATGATGAAATTTTTTTAATAAGTTAGATGTAACTGAACCGTCTATATTCTTATTAATCAAAAATAAAACATAAGTTTCTTTAATGGTCAAATATTTTTTATAGATCAGATATATCTTAACCGAAAGTAATCTTATTAATCAAAAATCAAACTCAAGTTTCTTAAATGATCAAATATGCCTCTATCTCAAAATAGAATCTAGTTAATATCTCAAAATCATGTTTGATATTATAAAAATCTTGAAATACATTATCAAAACAACGCATTGTATAATGAGAATCCTCTATAGTGCTATCAAAATCATACATGGTATTATCAAAATAAGCCAAGTTTTTACGAAACGTTGCTCTGTATTATCATTTCTTGTCGAATACTATAAAAACCTGATACAATCAAAGAATTTTACTTTTAAATGTGTATTGCATAGAACAAACTCAGCTTCTGAGTTCGTTAGTAATCAGCAGTGTGAGAGTCATTTGAAAATTAACAATGTGGAAAAAAAAATCACACCCAAGTGCTCCTAACTTACCCAGCCCAGGGTACCCGCAGCCAACCTAAAATCACCAATTCAAATAACTTCATTTAAGTTAGGTTCATTCAGGTCCACTTTATAAATGAACTTAGCTTAAAAGAAAATATTTTTGTGTTGGCTGCAGGTACCCAGGGGGGGGAGGGTAAGTTGGCTGTGGGTACCCTAGGTGTGGTAAGTTGGAAGCACTTGAATTTAATTTTTTCCGAATTATTTAAATGACTCTTACACAGTTGATTTTAAACGAACTACTGAAACTTGGGTTTTATTTTTGATTAATAAGAATACACACGGTTAAGATACATCTGATTTATTAGAAATACTCGATTAATTAAAAAACTTCTGTTTTATTTTTGACAAACAATAATACACTCGGTTAAGATACACTTGATCTATTAAAGAATATTTGCTCATTTAAGAAACTTGGGTTTTATTTTTAATAAATAAGAATACACAAGGTTAAGATGCATCACATTTAATAAAAAATTTTGATCATTTAAGAAACTTTAATTTTAGTTTTGACTAATAAGAAGAAATTTAATTTAGATACTTCTGATCTATTAACAAAATATTTGATCATTTAAGAAGCTTGTTTTTTTTTATTAATAAGAATACTAAAGGTTAAGATACATGTATTTTAATAAAAATATTGGGTTATCTAAGAAAGTTGAGTTTTAATTTTGACTAATAATAATAGATTTGGTTGAGATACATCTGATTTTTTAAAAATAATGGACCATTTAAGAAACCTCGGTTTTATTTGTGACTAATAAGAATATACTCGGTTGAGATAAGTCTGGTCTATTAGAAAATATTTCATTATTTAAGAAACTTGACTTTTATTTTTGACTAATAATAATACAGTCGGCTGAGATACATCTGATCTAAATATTGACGGATACATCTCATCTAAATATCGGCCCTATGTCCAAGGGCCGTCTTCAGCACAACATTAAAGAAAAATTATATGTATATATAAAAAAACTTACAATAAAATTCGAAGTTTAAAACTAAAAATGCTCTTAAAAACTTTTAAAACAGACCCAGCATCCTTACTTCAACCAAGTTCAACCAGGACTGATATACAAAATGATGAGACAGGATGAATTCAATCAAACGAAATAAAATAGAATTATTAATAGCTAGTTTTTAAAGCTAATCTTGCTTTTTTAGCAGCTAGTCTTAAAGACCTTTTTGTAACGGGTTCAATGCTATTGTCAATTGGTTTAGTAAAATATTTTGTTAGATCATTTTTAATTAGATTTGAGTATAAAGAATTCAGTGAATACTCTCCTAAGTCCCTATTTAAGGAAATATTTTTATTTATTTTGAGCCTAATTTTTATAGATTCCCGAACTACCTGTTTTATCCCCAAATCACTACTAATGAGAAAAGATTTTTCAAAAAGTATTGTATGGCTCGAATTATCAAATATATGACTAGCTAAAGCAGAATCAAAGGAGTTATTAGAACTATTAGCAACCAACGCTTTGTCTATGTCTTCTTCATGCTGGTGTATCCACCTTTCCAGATTCTGATGAGTTTTGCCAACGTAGTAATTGCCACAATCGCATGGTATTTGATAAATCCCTCTTTGGCGAGTAACTGGGGTTTTATCTTTACCGGAGTTTAAAAAATTTGTGATTTTAAAATTATTAGTGAAAACTAAATACAGATTATTTTTAGTGCAAATATTTTTATTTTTGTTATGACTCTTGGGATGTACGGAAGATAGATTATATTAGAAGGTTTTTCCGGAGCCTCACATTGTGAAATATCATTGATTTTACGAAAATGTCTTTTTAGTCTACGGTTAATCGTATTATTGACAAAAGTAATGGGGTATTTGTTGCCAAAAAGAATATCTCTGATAAAATATATTTCTGCTTTTATGTATGAATCGGAGCAAATGTTCGAGGCACGGTCAATAAGAGGAGTTACAACTGCTCTTTTAACTTGTGGGGAGGGGGGTGATTTGAATTAAATGAAGATATCTATTGTTTTGCGTTGGTTTTCTATAGATAGTAAAATCCAAATTATTAGTATTACGGATAATTAGCGCATCTAAAAATGGTAGTTTATTTTAAATTTCAATTTCTAGGGTAAACTGCAAATTTCTATTATACATATTAAGATGATCTAGGAAACCCCGAAGTTCATTTTCCCCATAATTCCAAAGTGAAATTACGTCATCCATGTAACGACCCCAATAACCATGTTTTAAAAAATAAGAATTTAATTGCCAATTTTCAAGGTTCTCAACATAAATATTTGCCAGTAGGCCAGATAAAGCTGCTCCCATTGGTAACCCATTTATTTGTTGATAAAAAGAATCACGAAACTGAAAATACACTGAAAACTTATTACAAATTTTAAAAAGATTAAATAAAACTTCACAATCAATCCCTGTCAATGAGTCATCGATTAAGTGATAATTTTCTTCTATTTTGTTTTTTTTATAATTGCTCAGAAGTAGCCACATCTATATTCGTATACATGGTAATAATATCAAAACTGCTAACTATTGTGTTTTCTGAAATACTTGTGTTATTAAGCTTTTAAACTAAATCTGCTGAATTACTAACTCAGGAATTTTGTGAATACAGTAGAGGTTTGAAAGCTGTGCAAACCCATTTTCCAATATTGGAAGCGGGGGCTTTAGTATATGCTACGATAGGTCTTAAGGGAATACCTTGTTAATGCAGTTTTGGTAAACCGTAAAATTTTGGACAGAAACTACCACGGGGGTAAAATTTGTTGTATAATTGTGGGGTGATTTTATTATTCTGTTTTAGCTGCTTTAATTCATTTATTGTATTATTAGTAAATTGATCAGTAGGATCATGAGTGATTGGTTTATGTGCACTTGTGTCCTTTAAAAGTGAAAAGATTTTGTTGTAATAGTCTGTAGTATCCATGACAACAAGTGAGTTACTTCTGTCTGCTTTGGTTATTATAATAGATGGGTCTTTGCGGAGGTTAGATAATATATTTATGTCGTGCAAATTTTTTTGGGTTAAAGTGGTAGGAGACTTAGCCTTTTTTTGGCTGTTATAAAGGATATTTATAAGACAAGAACCAACTTCATCTGGGTTAGAAACAGATGGGCTGTGTTCATGCAAAGCGGACTCTAGAGAGGAAACTATATCTGCCACAGGAACTTGTTTCGGTAGAACAGAGAATGTTGGAGCTTTTTCCAGTGTTTCGGTTTCCTGGGTTTCAAATGTTCTAGAAAAGAGGTTAACATTAGCGGGTCCAGGAGTGAATCTTGGAGAATAAATACGGTTTCTCATCGAAGATTCCTCTCTCAATTTTTCCAATTTTATATAAAGTCGTTCCTTTGACAAGCGAACATCATAGCGAAACAAATTCCTTTCTAATCCAACAACTTGAGAA
This sequence comes from Artemia sp. Qi Xiang Cuo, assembly GCF_049724085.1. Classification (NCBI taxonomy): domain Eukaryota; kingdom Metazoa; phylum Arthropoda; class Branchiopoda; order Anostraca; family Artemiidae; genus Artemia; species Artemia sp. Qi Xiang Cuo. Next base: position 64,013,111 of record NC_142808.1, on the reverse strand, counting down.
AAATCCACAGTGGACAGGTTTTCAAACAAAACAATTTTGAGAGATTTTCTTTCTGAGGAAATGATATGTCTTTTTTGCTTTTTGTCCTTAATAATATGGACCAAGGTTTTTAATTGTAATGTATGAGCGAATTGCCCCTCTTTCCGGGTATTTAGATGTAGTTTATATCTTAAAGACTTGGCAATAAGATTTTCGTTTCTGCAGGATTCTAAAAATTTTTGAAATACTTGTGTTATTAAGTTTTTTAACTAAATATGCTGAATTACTAATATAGGAATTTTGTGAATACAGTAGAGATTTGAAAGCTGTACAAAGCCATTTTCCAATATTGGAAGCGGCGGCTTTAGTACATGCTACGATAGGTATTAAGGGAATACCTTGTTTATGCTGTTTTGGTAAGCCGTAAAATTTTGGACAGAATCTACCACGGGGGAAAAATTTGTGGTATAATTGTGGGGGGATTTTACCATTCTGTTTTAGCTGCTTTAATTCATTTATAATATTATTAGTAAATTGATCAGTATGATCATGAGTGATCGGTTTATATGTACCTTTGTCCTTTAAAAGTGAAAAGATTTTGTTGTCATAGTCTTTCGTATCCATGACAACAAGTGAAGTACTTTTGTCTGCTTTGGTTATTATAATAGATGGGTCTTTGCGGAGGTTAGATAATTCTTTTATGTCGTGCAAATTTTTTTGTGTGAATGTGGTAGGAGACTTAGCCTTTTCTTGGCTATTATAAGGGTATTTATGAGACAAGACCTAACTTAGTCAGGGTTAGAAACAGATGGGTAGTATTTATGCAAAGTGGACTCTAAAGAGGAAACCATGTCTGCCACAGGAACTTGTTTCGGTAGAAAAGAGAATTTCTGACCTTTTTCCAGTGTTTCAATTTCATGTGTTTCCAGTGTCTCGGTTAATAAGAATACACATGGTTAAAATACATCTGGTTTATAAAAAAAATATTTCATCATTTAAGAAACTTGAGTTTAATTTTTGGACTAATAGGAATACGCTCAGTTAAGATACATCTAATCTGTTGAAAAATATTTTATCATTTAAGAAACCTGGGTTTTATATTTGATTGATAAGAATACACACGGTTAAGATAAACCTGATCTATTAAAAAACATTTGATCATTTAAGAACCTTGGGTTTAATTTTTATTAATAACAAATATTTGATCATTTAAGAAACTTGGGTTTATTTTTTTTTAATGATCATAAACACGGTTAAAAATACATCTGATTTAAAATTTTGATTTTCTAGCGTACCCTAAAAATAATGTAAACAACAAAGTAATGCATAAAATATTTTTATTGAAATAACAACACGTAGAATATTAACATAAAAATATGTTACATAGATCATTATACAATATTAATATTACTGAACAACTTTGGACATTTTGAGTTTGTTCCATATAATAATTCGTCATGTTGTCTTTTGATAGTTTAGCTACTTTCTTCTCTTAGTTCGTAATCAGTAGAATAATCATTAATTCATTTTGAGTCATACATCATTTTTCTTGGTTACCATCTAAAGAATCAACATTATTATTATTTATTATTAAATACTACATTATATAAAAAGATTGGTTAGAATGATAGGATACTGGGAAAAGGTGATGGGTTTACAGAATAATAAGTTAGTAAATGCAGCTTATCTGGAGGTGTTGCAGGATAGAAGGAAATGTTCATGGGCTTCCCAGGTGAAATCAATGTTGAATAGTTGTGGGATATCAGGTGTTTGGAATGAAGGGAAGGGGATAGGGCTGGAAGTAGGAAATTTAGCAAAACTAGTAAAGGGAGTGCTTGAAAATCAGGAGATACAAAAATGGCAGTTTGCAGTCGTGGCCTTGGTGTCCCTCGGTGTTTTTCGGCAATTAAACGAAGTTTGAAAATATGATAATCATTTTAAATCTGGTTTAAACAGTTTAGAAATTAAGGATTACATTTAAGGGAGGGGTAATTTTCTAGCACTTGGGGAAAGGAGGAAATATTTAGGGAGGTTAAGGGTAAAGGATGGTCCTTACTCATGCCCTATGTGCGGAGAAAATGGTGAGGATCTGCTTTACTTCATGGCCTTTTGTCCCGAATTACAGGATTTAAGGAAAGAATTATTTTTAGTTAATGTGGGGACAAGTGAGTGGTTGGTTTCAGTAATGGGATCAAAAAATTATGGAACAATAAGAATGATAGCGAAGTATATAAAATTGGGTATGGCACATAGAGATAGATTTTTGTAAAGGGGGTTGGGTGGGTGTGGAAAGTATTGTTGTATGTGTGTAAGTTGTTTTCTTGTTTGTTATTTTTGTAGTCATGGCCCTTGATAGATGCAACATACATCTATCTATTTATGTTAGTTTTATGGTATTGTGTGCTTTATTAGGTTTTTGTAATCTTTTGTAATTTTGCGTTGTTATTGTTATGTAGGCTACCATACTTTGCTATGAGTGTTATAATAATGTGCTATTATGTTGTGTGATTTTCCTTTTTTTGCCATGGCCCAAAGTGGCTTTTATTGCAATAAATATCTATCTATCTATCTATCTATCTATTACATAAATACAATTAGGTGCTAGAGGTCCCATGAAGCAGAGCTTGTGGTGGACCTCGTATCAATTACAAAATACACTCAAAACAAATCAGGGAAGGAAAGAAATACAACAATATCTCGAAAATATAACCACAATATGGGAAAAATAAAAAAAAACACACAAAAAACAAACAACTGCTACACAATGACCTTAGACTTAATTTCCTCCAACCCAAATATTTTCTATAATTTATTTTAATTCCAAGCCATCAATAATAATATTGGACAACGGGGTTCTAATCTGATTCATCATAATAAGAGAAGAAAAAAGAAAAGAAAAAAAACTAGATAAAGTAAAGCGAAAAAGGAGATAAAGGCAAAATGGATAAAAAATAAAGAAAACCAAAATACTTAAAGCCTTAGATAATATTTTTCTCCAAAGGGAAGAACAGTATTTAATAAGAAAAAGTTCACTGGACATAGAGTTTCAAAGAGTAATTGCTCTATAAATTGGTGATCTCTGAGCTGCTGAGGATACCCTTTCAGGCAGCCGAAATTGGTGAACAGAGCTCCGAAGAAGACTACTTACATGATGATGCTCGATCGAAGTAGGATATGATGTTTGGTGGAAGCGAGAAATTGAAGGCTCGATGAGGTAGTTTTAGGTTCTGCATCTTGATGACCACATCTAAGGCATCTATACCTGTATCACTGTAAACATCAGTTTTAGGAGAGAGTCAGGGAAGGTGAAAAGATGCCTTCACTGTTTTATTCTGTGTTGTTTGGAGTTGCCGAAGGGAAGCATAGTTGGTATTGCTCCATACAGTGCAGCAATAAGAAAGATAAGGAAGGACAAATGCATAATTAAGAGAAAGCATTGCATCGGGAGGAAGAAATTGATTGGCACGATAAAGCATAAGCACTTGACGAGAAATTATAGAATTTTTATAAAAAATTTGAGACTAAGAAAGAAAACAATCAACATGCACACCAAGACGTCTAACACAAGAGCACAGGGGAATTATATCAGCACCATAAAAAACAAAGATTGTTAGGGAAGGTTCAGATATATGGTATGGGGTTCGAAATGAATAATGCTACCCTTAGAGCTATTCAACAGCATCCTGTTCTTCTCACACCAATCACGCACATGGTTGAGCAGGAGCTGAGACTTAGCAAAGGCAGAGGGCAGATCATTATCAACCACATAAAAATGACTATCGTCTGCAAACAAAACAGTTTGGGAATCAAGGTTGGGAGAAGGAGGAGGGTATCAATCTAGCTTTCAGTATCAATCTAGCTTTCATTGAGTGAACACTGGGCAAACAATATGACTATTAATAAACCAGTGTGACAAGTTTTTTTTATGAACAGGATATAATTGCAAGCTTAGCCGGACTTTTTTGGACTATTTACAAACCTGAATGGTAATTTTTTCTTTATAATAGGATATTCATTATAAGCTTTCAAGATTAGCTGTCTGGCTGAAATTCCCCACGTGTTTATGATTTGATTTCAGAGTGATTTTTCCCTCCAGCTATGCAAGCGGGTGATTGCGTATTTGCGCAGTATAAATATTACAAACTTAGGCCGTGCAAAATTAAGAGAGTGATTATTGTTCGTGACGGTCCATTCGACTATGAAGTTTGCTGTTATGGAACGGACGAAAGCATGATTGTGAAGTCTGATTATATTTGGCGCTGCTTGATAAAGTATTCAGAAGCGGTAAAAGATGGGAGAAAAAATGTACAAAGAGCGACTAATTTTTATATCGAAGGTTTGGATGGATTGCTGAATGACTTATCTGAATCCGTGCTTCCTCTACAAACTGATCTGGAGGAATTGCGAAGCGGTGTAGAAAACAAGATCTATCTTAGATATATCTCCGTTGCAGTTTAAAATAGACACGATTATGCAAGTGGTTTATAAAGCAATTGAGATGCTGTTTCAGTCAAAGTTTGGGCAGGTTGAAAAGGCTCTCAAGGATTTACGAGTGAAAAGTGTTCAAAATCAGCTCAAGCTTGAAAAACGTGAGTCGAAGTTGGACGACTTAGGTCAGTCTGACCTTTTAAATAAAGTCATTGTTGCAAGTGTCGAGACAACTGCCCGTGATCTTCCGGTACTAGGTGAGAAAGTTCTTGATCGTTTAAATTTGCAAATGGGACTTCAACTTGAAAAATTGATCATTAAGGGGGCTAAACATCTAGGAGCTAATGATCAAGCTCTAGCCCTCCTCGAACTTACGTTGATCTCAGAGACTGCAACGTCAAAAAATGCTGAAGGGATCCCGTGTCTTTGTTAATAAAGTGTTAACTAGGGAGAGGCAGGAGGTTTTCAAGCTTGCTCGCATCAGATTTGAAAATTAGAATGTGTGGACGACGAGAAGCATCATTTTTGTGAAAAATTTCTCGTAAATTATACCAAACAAAACAAAAGCCGATGTGGCTCAGATCCTCAATCTGGTTAATGATCCTTCACTGTGAATAATTGAAGTTTGATTTAGTTTCTCTTTGTTTATATTTAATATGGATAGATTTCAGTCGTTTATGGGGTCCCGTTTAAACTTAGATGCGATACTTAATGATTCGAATGGGAGTGAATAAGATGTACAGTATGTCAGAAAACTACCGGATTGTGATTTTTCGGATGACCCTTTATCTAATGAAATGGAGCAATGTTAATTCCCGATAAGGGTATTGCATGTTAATGCGCAAGGAGTGCAGAGTGCCTATAGTGAACTTAAGTTTTAATTAAATTCTAGTCCTAAGGATATTGTAGCTGTGTGTGACACTTTTTTTTCACAAAAGTCTCAAATGTCTATGCTGTCCCTTTCGGTAATGAAATCTGTTTCAAGGTGTAGGTCCAAGAGTGCGAAAGGTGGTCAATTAATTTATGTCCGACAGAATTGGTCTGTTAGTATACTTGATGATTTTTCAGTTTGGGAAGAAGGTTTATGTTAGACTCTATTTGTTGAATTATGTCCCATTGGCTGCGAACCTTTTATTTGTTGATCAGTATATAGACCGCCATTAAGTAAACCCAAAGAGTTTTTTGAGATTTTTGAGCCCCTAGTTGTAAAACTTGATGAATGTAAAAAAACATTAATAATTTCAGGTGATTTCAATTTTGTTTTGTTGAATTTACATGTGGCTTTTCATAAAGAGTTTCTGAACATTATGCTGTATTCAGGCCTTTTTCCAAGTATTTCGCTACCTACGAGAGTAACAAATACTACTGACACTTTGCTGGATAATATTTTCTTTTCTGGTTTTTATTTTAAAACAATAAAGTCTTCTGTTGGTATATGTGACATGTCTAATCATTTTCCAGTTAGTATTGGTTTAGATGTAGCCCAATGTTTATCTTGACCTGCATTTAAAAAACATCGAAATAAAAATTTCTTACCGACAGAAGAAATTGATTGATCTTAAGCTTTTACGTGAATTGATAGATAATAAGGACTGGACCCCCATTTTTAATTCAAATGATGTTAATGATGCCTTTTCAAAATTTATCCATGATATGATGCAAGTCCAAGATCAAGCAGCATCGACAAGATTTTTGTGCGGAAAGTTTTCAAAAAAATTTGACCCGTGGATTACGGAAGGTATTTTGACGTCACTTAAGATGAAAAGGAAAAAACATCTTCAGTATCTGGCTGCCCAATCTGATGTATATTATGAGGAATATAGAACTCATAGAAATTAAAAGAATTCAATTATAAGATATTCTAAAAGAAAATATTTTTCCGATAAATTTTTACAGTATAAGTCAAATATGAAAAAGATATGGCTGCTAATCAATGATAGAATCCGTCCCATTCGTTGATCGAGTTCTGGAGTCAATTGTCTTGAACTTGATGGTTCAAAAGTGACGGATACAGAAGAAATTTTGGATATTTTTGGAAAGCATTTCAGTACTTTTGGGTCTAGGATTGTATTGAGTACAAATAGGCAAGAGAGTCAGTCGATTGATTTTTTTGTTGAAGATGAAGCACCAAACTCATTTGATTTTTCTGAAATTGGACCTCAGGAACTTAAAGGACATGTAATGAAACTAAAGCAAATATTTTCATTGGATGAGTTTGGGTTTTCTACACAAATTGTGAAACAAATAGCTCCTAATATTGCCCTATTGTTGGCACATATTTTTAATTCGTCTTTACTAAATGGAGTTTTTCCTGATCTTTTAAAAAATGTCCATGTATTAGCCTTGTGTAAAGGTGGTGCTTCTCCTTTAAATTGTAGAGGAATTTCACTGTTATCTGTTTTTAGTAAAACTTTGAAAAAAATGCTCATAAACAACTTCAAAATTATTTATGTAATAATAAAATATTGCATCCTTGGCAGTATGGATTCATTAAAGGAAAATCAGCAGAACTAGCAATATATCAGCTTTTAATTGAAATAAATAATGCGCTGGGCAATGGTCAGGGTGCCTTGGCTATATTCTTCGATGTGGCCAAGGCGTTCGACTCGGTGGATCACCGTCTTTTACTAAATAAACAAAATAAATATAGATTTTCTTCAAAATCTTTGAATTTTTTTGCGTCTTACTTTGCTGAAAGAAAAATTAAATGCCATGATAGTAAAAATGGAATCCGATCTAAGTCATTTTCCGTAAATTGTGGGGTTCCTCAGGGCTCTTTTTTGTGTTCTACCTATTTCTTCTTTTTATTAATGATTTGCCTGATTTTCTTCCAATCTGCAAAATTGTTATGTATGCAGATGATGTTGTGATTTTTTATACCCATTCAGATTTAACACAGCTTTTCCTGAACATTCGAAGTGCTCTATCAACTACTTCCGAGTAGTATTGTCAAAACCCTCTTCTATTAAATGAAGGAAATGCCAGTGTATGCTATTTTCACAAGTTGATTCAGTCAATTCGGATGTTTTTTCCCTTTATTTAAATAATGTGGAACTGAAAAGGGTACATCCGTTTAAATATCTTGGGATAATTATTGATGACAATTTGTCGTCTTCATAAACATATTAAAACTCTATTGGTAAAAGTTTCTAGGAATGTTGGGATTATGTGCCGTCTCCGCCATGTTTTTCTAGTTTATATACCTGAATCAATTTACTTTTCTCCTTTCCACCCTTGTTTTCTATATTGTGTTTCAGTTTGGGCTTCAACTTTTCCTTCAGTTTATAAACCCCTTCAAATTTTACATAATAAAGCGATAAGGATGCTTTTTTAGATTGATAATAGGTTTTCTGTTACTCATCTCTTTGGATCAGCTGAAATTTGTTCTTTACATCAACTTCATTTCATTACAATATCCCAGTTATGTCACAATTACGTTTTTGGCCAGTTACAATCATTTTTCCATGGAATTCTTAACTCGCAGCGTCATTCATGTTCAACATCACTCAGGTTCAATTCCTTAGCCTACAGGAGTATAGGCGAACAACTAGAGCAGGATTTAGTTTCAGGTATATTGATACAACTGTGTGGAATTCTATTCCCCTGGATATTAGAGAGTGCGCTGATTACCTGCAGTTTCGCAGAATTGTGATGAAGTTTATCTCTGAGAGTTGACTTTGGTTTTATTTACCTTGTTTGTATTTGGGGAGTTGTCCAAGAGGCTTGTTTTTTTTTCGTTTTCATTTAAATTGCTAATTGTGTTGTATAATTTGTTGTAATTTTTAATGCGCTAAATTATGCCACTAGGCATGTGCGCAGGTGTTTTTTGTAGCGTTATGTATATTTCATAAATAAAATATCTATCTATCTATCTTTTAATATAAATAAGAAAAAGGAGCGGTCCCAAAACTGAACCTTGAGGTACCTCTATGGAAACCAAGGCTAAATAAGAATATTTCCCATCGTAACACACAAACTATGATCTATTAGACAGGTAAGATTTAAACAATTAAAAAGCAATTCCCCAAACTACAAGTAGAGACATTTTTCCCAGCAAGACAAAAGGATCTACCGTGTCGAAAGCTTTATTAAAATCAAGAAACAGTCCTAGAAAACAACAACCCTTGTCTAAGTTAACACGCACAAATTCTGTAACGTCAACTAGAACAAATGCGGTAGAGAGTTTAGTTTGGAAGCCATACTGGTGATCAGACAGAATAGAACCGCTTCTAGTAAAGAACCAGTAGACAGGAATGAAAAACACCTCTTATGCACAACCTTTTCAAGTAATTTATAGAAAATTGGGAGAAGTGATATAGGTCTATAATATACACTAAGGTGGGGTCACCCTTCTTAAACAGAGGGATTTATTTTGCTATTTTCAACAAATCCGGGTACACACCTTTTGAAATAGATTGATTAAAAATATGGGTAAGAGGTTCAACAACATAAGAAGAAACATACTTAAGCACATGGTTTGTAGGTCCAAGCACTTTAGCTGTGTTACTACTAGTTAAAGAATAAATAAAATCACAGATCTCTATGCTTGAACAAGGAGTTAGAAATTACTTCTCTCAGCTGGTGAGGATTTACCTGGTTTAGGAAAGGAAGGGGTCTTAACAGTTGGTAGGGCGGTAGAGTAAGATTTTAAGGCATTAAGTACAGCTGCTTTTTCAATGGTTGATCCATCTGCGTTCTTGAAGGTGGTAGGCTGTTTCTTTGATTGTTTCCTACGAGATGAAGCTTCATTAACTACACTGCAAATTTTCTGTAAATTACCTTTGCATTCTTTAATTTTCAACAACAAAAAAAATCATCTTAGCTAGTCTAATTGTTGATGTTAATTCATTCTTACAATGCTTATACTTCGACAAATCATCAAATTCAAGGCTTATGTAAACTAGCTTGAAAAGCTTTGACTTCTGCATTGTCGATTTCGCAAGACTTGGAGACATCCAAGGCATCTTGGGTTTATATTTACTGGAAGATTTTACTAGTGGAGTTTTTTTTTCAATTAGTGTTTGCAACTTGCAACCAACTCATTAATGAGGCTGATGCCCAATTAACATCTTCAGAATTATCTACTGAACACCAATCAATAGCACTAAGATCAGACATAAGGTCATGAACATTGCTCTGACCATAAATTCTTGTATAAGACTCAACTTTAGCATCCTCTCGGCTCAGCATTTTTATTTTGGGAACAGAACAATAAATTGGAAAATTATCAGAAAGATCAGAGAAACTAATACGTGAGGAAAATTTATTATCATTTTTAGAAGACAGAAAAATGTTGTCAATCAGTGTTGCAGAAGATCTGACTGGATCAGCACGAGTAGGAAAAAAAATGCAAGGAAGAAGGCCAGAGGAAAAAATTGATAAAAAAAAACGGTCAGACTAATCATTACACCCAATTTTTAATAAATTGCAGTTCAAGTCTCCAAGCACAAAAGCAATTCTTGAAGCAAGCTTATCAAATGAGCATAGTTCATCAATTAATTCAGAAAATTTCCTTATTGGGAAAGGTGGAGGCTTTCACATGATAACAGCCAAAACATTCACACTTCTATCAATTACAACTGGATTAAAAGTCTTCTCAGGGTCTGAACGTCTCACAACATTAATATTACTTATGACAAAAAGGGATATACCATCCGAGCACTTATTTAGAGATCTAGTTGAGTGGTATGCAGTAAAACTTGGTATGTCATACACAGATATATCATCACTTGAAGACAGCCAGGTCTCTGTGAGACCTACTACATCATAAAGGCAATTAACACCACCAATATATTTCAGAACTTTATCCCATTTGTACCTTAAACCTTGGACATTCAAAGTAAAAACATCAAATTTTTCAACAGAAGGCATTAAGGGCAGCACTTTTTCAAAATAATGTTGAATAATGGTAAAAACAATCAGACTGATGAAGAGATTTTAACAGAGGATCATTTTCACTATCATCACTAGATGAAATTTTGAAATTATGAAAGATAAAATTTTGTTGTAAAGAGGAGAGTTATGTTAAGCAGCACTAGTCATTCTGAAACAATACTTGCAAAAGATTCTTGCAAAACAGGAAGGGCATTAATTTCACCAATGGATGAGATTTTGAGTACCCTACTTCCACTTTTGACGAAAATATCACCATTCAAATCCCATTCATTATTCCTGCCACAATGGGTTTTAGCTTGTGAAAGTAAGGCAAGCCTAGGTTTAGTCAAAGGCTTATTAATGACCCCACCAGATCCTTTCAGGTCCTTTTTATTTTCGAAAAGCAAGAATCGTACTTTCAGGTGGCAGAACTCAATAATAACTGGTCTATTTTTGTTATCAACACGTTTTCCAATACATTTCATTAACACAATGTCACTGTTTAAAAAACAAAAACCAGAAAATTTATCTTGTCAAAGTGACAAAAACTTAGGTTCAGGGTTGTCAAATGAGGTATCCTCGGGTAATCCAAACACAATGAGTTGATTTTCTAATTTTTGCTGCTTAAGTTGATCAGTTTGAGCAGCAACATTGTCAGCAAGCTTTTTTTCAGTGTCTGCAGTTTTACCAAAAAGCATAACTCCACTTCTTGATGTTGTGCACTGACTGCCTGTTTAATGTCTTCTTGGATGGAGCTTAACATCAGGTCTTTCACTGCCAAGTTAAGATCAATTGTCACCTTTGTCAACATTCATAGGCAGACCAAGGAACTGAATTTATGACTGAATCCTCCTTGTAACAGTAGTAAGCAGGGATTTAAGGACATTTTCTTCAATGGAATTTGTTTCTTCAACAGCAGGATTACTTGGGTTTGAAGTAGCGGGCCTAGAAGTAGCAGCAGCAGCAGCAGCAGCAGATTGGCTTCTGGTAGACATTTGAAAGAAGCAGTAAGAGCTAAGCACAGCAGAATGTAGAAAGCAAGCAAAATGCAGGAAGCAAGCAGATGCTGAGTAGCAGCAGGATTGGTGGAAATTAGTAGAAAATTGGAAGGAATCTTACCCTTATAGTCCCCTCTATACCGTAGAGGTATTGTGGGATATGCTTGTAATTTGTTATAGGGACAACTGGTGAACCCACTGGTGCCAATGGTTGTTGTTTCTCGCTAAATACCAATGAGATAAAGTTCAGCACATATGTCTCAAATTTTGAATTTCACGCCAATAAATATGCGTTTTGTCTTTAGTATTATTGGGTTCATTGACTATATCTGTTGATATAAAATCAATGCTAGTAATAATGTTCACTTGTGGTTTATTTTCCATCAGTTCATCTTTATATTGATTAGTAATACTGTCTATCAATGCGCTTTTTCTTTTGCCTGTGATTTCACTGTCTATAATCACATTATTCTTACACAGGTAACAGTTTTGGCAAGTAGACAAGATATAGTTAATGACATTAGTGCAGCAGTATGTCTGTCTTCTTCTTTTCTTTATTACAATGTTAATACCCGATCGGTTATGATAGTATTCATCAACAGATAACGTGTTAACACCAACAGTAGCAAGGAGTTTTCCCCCATCATCGACGATTGTTTTGATGTTTGCATTCTCTTTGAGCACTAACTGCTCTGGAAATGATACTATCGCATATCCAGATTACTTAAGAAAATGACAATTGCAACGATTCAAAAACAAAATTGAAGAAAAAGAATATGCGACTTCAAGATATGTGACAATGAGGAGCAAAACGAATAAAAAATTCAATCAAAGAAAAAGGAAGGGGTTTTACGCAGTAGCAAAATACCTAGAGGACAAAAATGTCTATTAACGATTGATCAAAATATACAAACTGAACCATCAAATGAGCCAAAATCAAAAGGACGACTTAAAAATTTAAATTCACGGATGAAAGTGAAGAAAATAGACCATCAAATGTGACTAGATCAATCCGAGACGCTAAGGTAAAGGGCATTGAGTAAATGTCCGTAGTAACAATTAACAAAAATGAAGAAAAAACAAAAATGGGATTTTTAAACGAAAATATCGTTTAAAAGAAAACTTTTAAAACGATAATTACAACGAGTAAAATAAAATTGAAGAACAAAGAAATATGCAACTAAAATATAAGCGGAGCCAAGAATTACAACATAGCAAAAACGAAAGTGAACAACAAGAAAATACTCTGTTACAGGACTTGCAACAACAAGGATAGAACGAATCAAAAATGAAGAACAAAGTAATATATGGTTTGAAGATACGCGACAGAGAGGACAATAGAACATTTTATTGGAAGATAAGTGGTAGTGAGAATTACAAGCAACAGCGATAATAATCACGTGTAAAAATGAAAGGGAAGAACAAAGAATTGAGCAGTTCACAGAAAAGCAACATAAGTATCAGAACATACCAAAATTCAAGTGAAGAACAAAGAATTTTGCTCCACGAAGACAAGCGACAGCAAGAATAAGAACGAATCACAAATGACAGTGAAGTAGAAGGAAATACTACATTAGAATTACAACGTCATTGCTATTTTCAACGCCAACAAACTACGCCGCAAAACCTAGTAAAAACTTTGTAATATATAGGAAACTAAGTAAGCGTTAATTAACAGTCATTGGGACACTTCAAGGTTGTGTGTATTCACCATGGAGTCATCCATTTTCTCAAGAAAAGATTAGCCAACAAAGGTGACTCATTTGAAGGTTGCAGCTTGCTTGGTCAAATTACACTGCCACCTCAAATTAAAAATGTATTGGTTTCGTCTATTACAGTACTCATCTTGCTCTCTAAAGAGTTCCACACAAAAAACCTGAACTCTTGTTTTGCTTTAGCTTATTCAGGTTGAGGGATAATCAAACCATCAATAGTATTGATGTTTTCAGCTTCAAAGTGGTTGGAAAAATTTATCACCGAATTGATTTAGTGGCATATTCTTCACAAACCCCTGAAGCTTATTTTGAACCACCTTCATATAGCCAAATGTAATTCTTTAGACCCGTTAAATCTGTTGAAGAATGCCTTGCACATCCTTTAAATTAATGAATCTCTCGTAACCTAATTGACCTCTTAGAAGAAATAATGTGAGACCCAAGCAACTATGCAGAAGGTCACATGAAAATGCAAGAAGTCTAAGATGATGTAAACCAACTTGCTGATTCACTTGGACAACAGTCTTGAATAGAATAAAAGAAAAAATGAGAACCCGTATATAAAACCCTGTCGCGTAGCCGTGCTAGGGACTGGTGGTGAAGCCACCAGTATCATTTTATTACGTATAGATATATATATTGCAGTTCTCAAAATAGAGTTTTAGGCCCTCACTAATCTATATAATGTCCAGTATATCACATAACACTCTTTTTCTAAAATAAAATCTAATATTTCACGAAACACTGATAATCAGAAAAGCAGCCAGTTTGCTTCACGCTGCATGTATTAATAAATTCAAATAAATTTTATCTACTTAATTTTGTTTTATTGTAATGTCTATTTCCATGCTGAATGAATCTCTTCAGATATCTTTGAAAATTTCAGTGATTTACTTTATTTAACTGGAATAATTTTCTAGGGTGAATCAGGAAGAAATGTAGAGCCTGGTCCGACGCAATCTCCTGGTCCAGGTCCTGGTCCAAGTCCGCGACCACCGGGACCTCAACGAGGTCCAGGTCCTGGTCCAGGTTCGGGACCACCTGGACCTCAACGAAGTCCTGGTGGACCACCTGGTTCCCCTGGTGAAAGAGGTCAAGTGGGATTGATGGAAGATGCTGGTAAATTTAGGGTTTCTGGTTCAAATGGTGACCAAAGTCATGCTGATCCAATGTGTATGGCGGTAAGTTAAGCATTTGTATCTTAAGAGTAAAAATTTGCTATTTATAAGGACGAAAGAAGAAATCAAAACAAAAGGAAAAATGTTTATAACAAAACCACCATGCAAGATGCACTACGATGAATCAGAAATGTCTCTAAACTACATTTTGTTACTACGAACTGTTTTGTATTACCAAAGGAAGAAAAGCTGTCCAAACTATGGATCTATTAGTTGCACAGCATTACCATCACTTATTCCTTATCTTAGCAACTTAGGCTTCACAATACTAATGTTTGAGCATATCTTGCAACATAAACACTTAAAAGTCTAAAAATTCATTCGTTTTGGTCACGTTGTCACCTGCGATGCTCAAATCATCAACTTAATAACTAAAACCAATGTCAATAAATAAATTAAACTCAAAACAAACAGAAATGACAGTAAATAGCAATTTAAATTCAAAACGAGCAGAAATTAACATGAGTAGGGCTTATAACCCCCTCGCTTTCTCAAGATCAGAATATAGTTTGCGCTTTGCTGAAAACAAAATCAATTTTTAGATTTTAACTTTTTTCCTTTCATAAATGAAAAATTATCAAAAATTTAAGGTATAAATATCAGCATATATAATTAAACTAACTATCCTTGGTTATTTTCTTTTATTTTCTTTTTCAGTAAAGCAAAAATTATATTCTGGTCTTGAGAACGCATGCAGGTAGTAGAATGCTAATAAATAATTATCATTTCTTAAACCAAATTGGCTTGACATCACACAAAGAAAGAAATAACAAATTATATTCAAGAAATATACAAATTTAAGAAATAATTTTTTTTTTAAATAAACAAATTTAAGAAATTATCTTAGTCATGCTTATGGGGAGCATTCTACCAATGTTGTTACTACATTCCTATTTCTTGTGAGAAAAAAAGCTAATTTGATTAATCAACAGTATTTTCTTCATAATTGTAAAATGAACCGTATTTTATGCAAGTCAATGCAACCTTCACTTCACTTAAACACACGTAACGAACTGCAATTTACAGAACTTATAGGGTTTGGTATTTTAAATCATGTTATTATCGATTGCAAAAGCAAGCGGTACCGGTTAAATCAGGATATTTTCGGGCTAGAGCGGGAAATACTATGTACGCTTTCTTATGCTGATTTTCATCAAATTAAGGCTATTGCTGAAAATTCTTTTCAGCATGATTTCAGGATTTCTAGACAAAGACTTTCTGATAAATTACACCGTTTAAAATGGGAAAAACTCTCTAATAATCCACCTTTTGTCCCAAAAGCGTATCCTGGTCCTGCTGTGGTAAATCTCAGCTCCTTGCCCCTTACAACAGAGCAAAATCAGATTCTGTCGAAAGGATTGAAATTTTCGATAGCCCCTTCGAAAATACCTTATAATAAAATTATCGCGAGCACAGAGGGGACAATTCATGACTCTCGGGCGGAGATTGGAGAGATTGCTGAGGTTAGAGCATAATTTGTTGAAACTTTGATGGATTCGACTTCTGTTAATAATCCAAATTTAAAATTTGTTTGTAAAAATGAACACTTGGTCTTACACGCAATAGATAAAGCTCATTCCAGGATTATTGCGAAAGCCGAAAAGGCAATACTGTTGTTGTATTAGATTCAGATGATTACGACAAAAAATTATGAGAAATTTTAAATGATTCTAACGTATATGAAAAATTAGCTACCAATCCCACAGAAAAATTTGTCCAGGAAGTCCGAAAAGAGCTTTCTTATCTAAAAGCAAAAGGTGAAATCACAGATCAAATGTACGAAAGGTTTTACACTCGCGGGCACACGTCCCCTCGCTTTTATGGTCTTCCTAAAGTTCATAAGCCCGGTAATCCACTTCGACCCATTGTTTCTTCTTTTAATTTTCTTACAGCAAAAATAGGGAAATTCTTATCAGTTGTATTTTGCCCACTAATTGAGGCTCAAAAATCCTATATTAAAAATTCCGCTGGTTTCGTTTCCAAGGTAAAGCAAGTTTTGGTTAAACCAAGTACAGGAATTGGCAGTTTTGATGTAGGTTCAATTTATACCAATTGCAATCCTCAAAAGGCTAAACGGATTTTGAAGCATAAATTTATTTCTAACCCATCTATATCAGAAAAATCGACTGTTTTGAATCAGACATTTCTTTTGCTTACAGCACTTTGTAGCAGAACTTCTTTTTACTTCCATTATAGAGGCATTTTTTACAGACAGAAATATGGGCTTTCTATGGTTGCCCCCCTTTCTCCAATACAGGCTGATATCTTCATGGAACACCTTGAAGAAAGGGCTATTTTGCCAAGTTTTTGTAAACCTGAATTTTGGGTTCGTTTTAAAGATGATATTTTTTATTTTTGGGAGCATGGTGACGAGTCTCTGGGTTCTTTTTTTCACTTGCTTAACTCGGATCCAAAACTTAAATTTACTCAGGAATCAGAGGTAGAGAGGCGTCTTCCTTTCTTAAATGTTCTGGTGCACCAAAATGATACATGTTTCGAGTTTGGTGTCTTTAGAAAACCCACACATAATGACCGTTACTTAAATTATTTCTCTAATCATTCTCCTGCTGTGAAAAGAGGAGTCGTCACTTCTCTAATTGATAGAGCATTGAAAGTTTGTTTAACACGCTTCTTGGTAGTTCAAACGCTTGGGAAGTTTTCTAAATTCTGGGAAGGATCTAACTTCATTGGGGCAACAAAGTGGGGTTTATCAGACCCCATGTGCTTGTGGAAGCTCATATGTGGGACGTACTAACCAGAGTTTGGAAATGAGATTATTACAACACAAAGATTCTATTTCTTCGGCTTTAAAGCAAGATTCTAAGTCTGAAGATTTTACTTCAGCCCTTTCAGAACATATGTTGTGAAGTGTTATTTATGGTATTTGGGGGTTGTAGTTGTAGATGCCTTTATTCTCCCTTTATAGGGGAGATAAAATCTGGCCCTAAGGTAATTAAACTTTGGTAGCGTGCCTTAGGCTATGACCGAACTAATGAGGCGTACCGACTGAGTATGTTCGAGAGGCTAAAAATAGATCGTAGAGAGCTCGTCTAAAATACAATACTTTTATTCATTTACCATATAATATAATCGGATATATTCTTTTTACTGGGACTGGCTGTCCCAAGTAGACCACAAGTCTTAATAAAACAACAATAATATACAAATAGATACTTAGACACTTACAATGATAAGACAAAGTCCCAAAGTATTTCTAAAACAACGGACCAGAAGTCAGTCCGGCATAAAAATTAGTATAAGATTTTCCCTTCCGATAAAATGTATCTTATACATTTTTATCATCCACACCTTCCCACGTAAATGCTTGGAAGTGGTAATTTCTCAATTTCCCGTTAAACAGAGCTTAGCAGGATATTTTCCTTATCTTAATAAAAAAGTAGTATTTCAAAACTCCATATTTGCGTCTTATGTAATTTTAAAATATTAATAATTAACTAAATCGGAAGGCTTTACCACAATACTCCCTATTTAAAGAAGAATGTTCCCAATTCTCAATATGTTACTTTTAAAACAAGTTAATTTCGTCTCAAGATTTTATGTTCACATCTTTTGATCATTACGTGAATCTACCCTCAATGTGTATCCTTAGGGTCATGTTTCTGGTCCAATATAGGCCATGTTCTTTCCTGTCGAAGGATTTCAATTTGAAATTTATCCTTGTTTCTCTTTTTCTCTGTCTCTAGGACTGACAATTTCTCTTTTACCCTCTTCATGTGCATCGTCTGTTTTACTTGACCCCAAGCGGCTTATACATAATATTAGTGCTTTTTCTTGAATTAGATGTATATTACAAAGGTCCTGTGCATTTTTTTGAATTTAAATTTGATTCACAGCAATAACTTAATTTATATGTGTGATGTGGTTGATATACCGTTTATTTTTTTGTTTTAGAAATGACTTGGTTAGTCAATATATAACAATTTTTTTCGTAACCACAGATTTCTTTAAACACAACACTTTACATTTTCTTCACATTTTACATTAACTTAATGAATTTTTAGGCTATAAGCCATTTGCTTATACATCTTAAGCATTGAAAATTACGGATTTAAATTCGCTTGTCAGTCAATAAATTGGTAGTAAATTCTCACTTATTATTGGATTCTGTTGACGTTGATTTCGGACAAGGTAAATATATCAGTCCTGGATAGAAAGATTATCTTAGGAGATGCTAACTACAAGCTCTTGCAATGTACCAGAAATTGGTTGATATTAGCATCATACATGAACCAAAATTGGATGAAGTTGCATCCAAATTTGGTTGGTATCGGCAAAAATTAACCAAAAATATGTTGTAAAAAAAAAAACTAGGTCTGTGATCTAAAGAAAAAAATTTATATCAGCATACAAACAAAGCATTAACGTTTGTATATATAAGGAAAAAAATTACACAGTAAAATATACAAATAATTTTTTTTGTTAAGTAAGAGGCTAATTATTTTCTTACTCGTTTTCTAAACACAGTGTGCCGCTACAATAGAAACCTTCCATTTCTGGTTTATTTTATTTGTATTTATATTCTTTATATATCAAAACTAGCATTAATTATTAAACACTTAAAATACCATATTAAACAATCATATTACTAAAGCATTAATACAGAATATTTTTTTAACAATACCGCTGTTTTATCATTTGACCATAAGTAACAAAACTTGAAAAGAACGACTACCCCATAAACATTGGTTAAAATTTTTAAAAGTTACTTTAAGATATATGTAGTAATATAACCACACAAGAAGCATTTTTTTTTCAAGTAGATTTATCACAAAGCAAAACTAAAATTTTGTATAACTCTCTTTTTCTAAAACAGAACACTCAAAATACCAATTTAATATATTTATATATATAGTTTATAGTTCATACTGACATGAGTTATGTTGATGCATAACTTAATTGTTTAAAAACAGACAATAACTATGTAATCTTACAATTTATTTAAATACTGCAATGTTTGTTCTTTGTACAAATTTTAAATCACTCCAGCAATATTTTTAATCTTATAAGTCTTAAACTCCAATTACAATATTTGCACCATTTGTTTCCAACTCTAAGAAATGGATTTACACACTATAACCGAGAACTGTGATTGGCTGTTATTTAAAGGCTTAGCAACAGTTCTTACAATACGACTGTTATTAAAATATAAACATTTACAATTTTATACGATGCAAATTCCATATTTATTAAAGGTTTGCAAAATACATTTATAACTGTATATTTCGTCAATAACATTTGTTCAGCTTACTCTATGTCGGTTCGTTTATACCAAAACTTGAGCATTTTTTTTTTTTGAATTTCCGGTCATTGAGACAGTTTAATAGAGTATTCGACTGTCATCTCTTTTTTTCCAGTTTTAATGTCCTTTTGGGACAAGGCTTAGCTTACAGCTTAGATTTGATAAGCTCAGAATTTAGCTATTTGCCTTTTTACCTGTTTTGGCACTACCAATTGACTTGTGCCCGTACCCTGAAGGTTTGCTTACCCGGGCTGCCTTCTGGTAGCTCTATAACGTTTCCAAGTTCTCTTGTCATCAGCTACAGCTAAAAAGACTATTATGAACCTGCACACAAAATAGTTCTGCACACAATAATCAAATTCTTAAGGCTATTATGTGCCTTACTTTCAATTTATGTCATGCTAGTCATTTTTCTGAAAACGACTTCCACATATGAGAGCCAAATTTCTTTTCTTGACTACTTTGAGCATTTGTCCAATATTTCTATCAATCTCGGCCGGCGATTACCAATGTAACGGTGGCTCCGTAGTATTAATGCTACTTATTTGTACTTATTTAGTACAATTTTCATACTAGTTCGTTCGGCAAGTTCAATAAGTGCGTATAACAGAGTTTAACTGAATTCATTTAGTTTATTTGCTTCTAGTTTCGTCTGACTTTGTTTTGAACTTGAACCCTTCTTTTTTTTTCCGATATTTCAATGGAGCCTTAGGGTTTTTTTCAAGTCTTTTCCCGCTTTTTCTGTAAAATATGTCCTTTTTTTTAAGCCTATATTTATATATTCCAAGTTCTTTTTCAATAACCTTAACATGTTTTTATGCTGATTGCCCTTTATGATCAAATTCATTATCTCCATAGTTCTAAGAAGTGGGGGTGGGTTGTCTAATTTTTGCAACCTGTATTTTTTTGAAATTATTCAAATTTTTTTTTTAAGTTTTTGTGTTAGAAAAGTACTGAAGTTTTTCAGCTAATTTATTTTTTTTGAACACTTTTAATTAAGTTTTGCCTTGCATTTGCTAGTTCTCATTTCTTCCTTAAAATGCAATTTTTACGATATATTGGTTGCCAATTTTATCCTAGATTTAATTACTATTTTATTTGCCAAAGGAAAGGAGAGGCAATAATTCTTTGCAAGGTTAAATAGCTTTGAATGCGTTGTTCCGTATCTGCGGTTTACTGATAAGCTTGAATTTGGGAGAATTACAAGAATGAATTCAGTTCATTACTGCGAGTTTTTTCTGTTGTGAAAGGTTATATTTTATTTTCAAATAAAAAGTGGATACGTTTAGTTTCTGTTAGGGTTCGACAGCTTGGGATTTCGATGTTTGGGTTGGCACAGGTAAAAACCAATTAATTAAACTAGGGATCTCCTGTGCAAATTCGTTTTCTCAGATCCAATACATCGCTAGAGTTAAAATTATTATCTTGAACAATGAACTATGGTTTGCTTGTGACGATGGGGTTAATTTTTGGCTGATTTTTAATGGATTTTGTCGTTGGCTTTTACCCCTGGTAAATTTTTCGGTTATAATTTATTTTTATATTACTTTTCGTTTCTTTTACCTAGCACCTTTTTTTGCTTTCTGAGCTTATTTAAAATTTCACTTAAAACTTTATAGTGCTTCTTTAAAATTTGTTTTTTTTTCTTTTCATTTGTAACTAATAAAAAAAAATTCATCTTAGACTATAACTAATTATAATAAGATTACAGCTAGCTTGTACATGTTCGGATTCATGTAAACTCTCGCTGTATTTTCCTATTATTATTATTTTTTTTAAATTTCTTCAAAACAATTTTTTTTTCTAAATTCGACTAAAAGTGTCACCTCAAAGAGTCAAAGGTCAGTAGATGCATTGAATGTACTTAACAACGAGAGGCCAGCCGTGATTGAGCTCAACTCCAAATTTGCTAGCTTCCAATGACCCTATTTCAGTAGACTAACCTCCTTCGTTTTTTTTTTAAATTATCCCCCCGAAAGAAAAAAAATAATGTTTTTCAATATACATATCAAAAGAATCGCATTTTTATGCTGATTCTCAATATGTATAATTTAATTAGGTTTACTACACCCATTTAAAAGTTACGTGGCCTTACTTATTTTCTTTTTCTTTGAAACGAAGCCTAATTCGTTTTGTCAATCTTGACATTTCACCGCTCGCGAAGTCTTATTTCGTATTGGAAACAAAATTTGTTGCAGGAACCTACGATGTCACTTCCGATCGGAAATAATAATTTGGCGTTGGAATATGACGTTCATAATTTTTACTGGGGATATATATTTGAAAGAAAACTTGATGTCATCTTGTACCAATTACAAAAGAAAATATAGATATTTCTTTAGTGGCTTTTATACTCGTTTGATTTTTATTTAATATTTTTTTTTATTGTTTTATTGAAATATTAATCTGCTGTGGGCTGCACTTGTTCTGTCTTTCTTCGTTTCCTGGTCCGAGTTTTGTACTCCGAATTTTTGCTTTTCTTCTTAATAATATTGGCAAGTTTTTCCGAGGTTTCTATAGTGTGGCTTACAAAGCTCTGAGTCCGAGTGCTGTTTTGTTGCTTCGTCAAAGATCTTCAATCTTTGTTTCTCTTGATGTTTGGCCTTTTTCATAAGTGTTTTAGCAACTTGTGTGGCTGACAAAGGAACTTCCTGCTGCCCCTTTGGTTTCTTTACTGTTTTCTATAATTTTTCTCTCAAAGAAGGTTTTCTTGACGATGGCCCAGGTTTAGCTATATCGATTTTTGTCGATGAAATTTCGGTGTCACATTCTGTTAGCTCGCGTTTGGTAGATGGCGTTTGTTCCAAAAGCCATTTTTGCGCTAGGACTGTAGGTGAGTCTAGCGTATTAAAATCAGATAATTCTTTGGTTTCTTTTAATTTTTCTTCCTCTTTGGATCTAACCTCTGGTTTATTATGCCTTACACCAGCAGGTTGTGTTTGAGGCTCTTTTATGTCACTTTCAGTGCCAGTATACGATGAATATTGAACTTTTCTTCTTTTTTTCTCTTGTTTGTTGTTGAAAGCTTGCAGCCAAGTCTGGGCTAAATATTCCTTCCTCTTCTCCCAACTGTTGTGGTCTTTAAAAAGGTCATAAAATTCATATGGTCTTCTGATATATACTGGTGAGATTGTGTCTTCCATTTCTTCTTCTGAAAGTATAGGCTCTGTTTTCCACGGTTTTGAAAAATATCCCTTTTTCATTCTATTATGGTGTATTACTTCTTCCTTTTCCTTATGCTGATGTTTTAGAACATATGTTAAGATATTTGGTAGAATTTTTGTAATCCTATAAGGTCTGTCCCATTTCGGTTTTAACTTTTTTGTTCCTTCCAGATTCGTTTTGTGAACATAAACCAAATCTCCTAGACAGTAAGTCGTTTTATTTTTGCTTTTTCTGTGTTATTTTTCTTTTTGTTCTGTTTTCGCATCTTCCAGATTATTTTTAGCTTGTTCCATTGCTTTTTTCATTCGCATTACCATCTCTTACTTGTATTGGTCTAAGTTGTAATATATTCTGTCATTTTGTATTTCATCTAAATAAATTCTGGGATCTCTTATGTGTTGCAAAAAAAGGCGTTTCTTATAAGGTACGTGAAAAAGCCGTATTTATTGCAAAGACTACAAATGGTAAATGTTCATCCCAATTTTCATTTTCCTCTCTTGCATGTATTCCCAGCATGTAAGCTAATTCCCTATGCTTAGGTTCAACTTTCCCATTAGCTGCTGCAAGGTAAGACGAGGTAAACCATCGTCTAACCCCCAGATAGTCTGTAATTTTGTCTAATAATTTGACTCTAAAACATGGCCCATTGTCGCTAAGTAAAACTCTAGGGAAAACCCCGTGTTCCAAAAATAGGCGATTGACCAAAACTTTCGCAATGGTTTTTGTCTTTTCATCTTTAATTGGAAAAGAGTATAAATATGAATTAAAATGGTCTACTATGGTGAGTACACACCTGTTTCCTTTCCTGGAAACTGGTAAACCTCCCCCGGATCCCCAAACGTCTATTGACATTATATACCCCACCCCTGAAGGGGTGGGGTATTGACCTAATTCAGCCCTAGGGGTCTTTGGTGGCGACTTTTGTTTGGCGCACTCTTGGCAGCTTTGTATAAAAGCTTTTACTTTTGACTACATTTTTGGAAAATAAAAATTTCCTTTCAGTCTCCACATAGTTTGTGCTTCTCCCATGTGATAGCCCATTGTTTCATTTGGTATCTGCATAACTTCTTCTTCCAGACATTTTGGAATCCCTGGATCAGTTTTTAAGTAATTTTTTCTATATTCTTGCGATGGCCGATTGTATCTTACAAGAATATTTTTACTTTCGTCCATATCAAAATTATCCAGGTCCTTTTAAAAATTTTTAAAGTGCTCTGGCAGTTCCGTTCCTTTTGATAAAAAGGATTTCATTGCTAAACAAAATCGTCTTTATTTTGATGCTTTGAAATATTTTCATTAGACAATATTTCTACCCCTTCCAGTTCGTTCTGGATGGTTGCTATCACATTTTCTTTCTTATCTGGATTTCGAGATAAATAGTCTGGTAAAATATTTGTACGGCCCTTTATATATATTGGAGTATATGAATATGCTTGCAGACGCAGTATCCACCGTGTCAGCCGGGCTGAAGTATTTTGCATCGTATGTAGCCAAACTAATAATTTTCGGTCTACCCTTAAAATAAATTTTTTTCCAAGTAAAAATTGTCGAAAATATTCTGTAAATACTATAACTGCTTAACACTCCCTTTCAACTGTCGAGTATTTTTTTTCTGCTTCCGTCAGGGACATACTGGCGTATTGAACTATTGATTCTACTTCTTCGGAATTAATGTTCGATAATATGGCCCCTATAACGTACCCCGAGGCATCTGTTTATAAACAGAAGTCTTGTGACAAATCTGGAAGTTTTTGTATTGGTGCCAGTAATAATTGTCTTTTTAGTTCAGTTAGCGCTTGTTTTGCGTCCTCTGGACATTCGAATTTACCTGATTTCTTTAAAAGGTTCGTCAAAGGTTGTGCTATTGTGGCATAATTTTTAATATATCGTCTGAAATAGCTTAATAGCCCACAAACTGATCTGCAGCTTTTGTGATCTTTAGGAGGCTGTAAATTTTCTATGACTGTAAATTTTTCTGGATTTGGTGAAATAGTTCCTTGGTTTATCAGGTGTCCAAGAAATATTTTGGTACCTAATTTTGGTACCACTATTTTTAACTTTTCTGGTTTTAATTTTAAGCCTGCTTTTTCAAACTTTTGTAGTATTTTTCTAAGTCCGACCAAGTGGTCTACCAAGTTTTCATTAAACAGAATTACATCATCTAAATAAGCCAAGGTATCTTTTTTTTCCAGGTTCGTTATCTTTTAACACCAAATTCATTAGGCGAATAAAACAATTTGGACTAAATGATAAGCCAAATGGCATACATTCAAACGTGAAAGTTCTCCCATCGTCTAAGAATACTGTAACTTTATGCTTAGTTTCTGCATCTAAAGCGATTTGCCAATATCCTGCTATTAAAACAAAACCAGTGTAATATTTTGAGCCCCCTAGGGAGTCTAAAATCGAATCAATTCTCGGTAACTTCATCAAGTCTTTAATCGTGATGGCGTTTAGTGATCTAAAGTCTATACATAGTCTCCAGGTGTTATCTTTTTTTCTGACTATTACTAATGGAAAGCACCAATCACAAATGCTTTCTTTAATTATACCCTGATCTTCCATTTCTTTTATTTGGCTTTCTAGCCATGGCTTTAAATGATAAGGTGTTTTATACGGTGACTTTTTGATTGGAGGGCCCTCTGTTGATATATTATGCGTGATTAAGTGAGTTAATCCATAATCTACTTTGTGTCTTTCAAAAGTCCATTTAAAATCCCAAAGAATATTTTCCACCCTAGTTTTTACGTTTTCCGGTAAATGTTTTAAATCAAATTGTTGCAAAAAATCCGTTTTCGCCATTGCATACTCTTCTTGTGGTTGCAGTTTGAATGAGGATAAATGTTCGTCGCTAGAAGTGAAGTTTACGCTTAATTCTGGATTGTTTAGAGATTTTATTTCTGAATTTGAAATCTTGTCTACTGATCCAAGTTCTACCTGGTTCAGTTTTATTTTATCATTACTTAGATTTGATAGTTTTAAGGATGTTATACCATTTTCAATTTTTATAATTTGATTTTCCACGAAAATCATTGGGTATTCTTTTATGGTGTACCCTTCTATCACGGCATCCATCGTTTTAACTTTTCCATCTTTTTCATTTAATGTAGCTAGAACTTGAGCTGTCGTTCCCCCTTCTATTGTGATTTTTCCGCTTATTTTTAGATTATAATTCGAATTTTCACTTTCTTTATTTGTTGTTACGCAAATGTGCCTATTACTTTCATTTGCCTGGTATATTGTGATTGTATTGGATATGGGTTCCCATACAATCCCATATTTTCTGATGGCATCTACTCCTAGAATACAAGGAAATGGTAGCTTCTTGCATATTATTACTGTTACTGTTATTTCTTTATCCCCTGCACTAAATTTTACTGGGCATTCTCCCAAAATTGTCAGCTTGTGCCCTGTCACTGATGTTAGGGTATTTTGGCATCTGCTTACTCGATTTTTGACACTAGGAGGAAACTTATTAAAAACTTCCTCTCGAATTAATGATTTAAATGTGCCTGTATCTAGTAAACATGGTAAATTTTGAAAACACTCAATTTTAAAACAACGCAGAATTGGTAGATTATTATTATTTGCATTTGTATTACAACATTCTAAACTATATAGGAGTCTTTGTAAGGAAACAGCTCTGTCGACCCTTACAGGCTGGTTTCTCCGTTTAAATGCCCACTGTTTGGTCAAAAATTTCTGGGATTATCCCAGTTTTCTTCAGCGCTCCTACTTTGACCCTGGGTATTGTTAACCGTTTGCCTTCTAGGCCTAAATTTAGAAATATCATTAGGTGTTTGCCAAGTATTATTTGTTCCCTGTCTTCCTAAATTTCTTTCCCCCTGCGTTCTGAATTGGTGTCTTGTCTTGTACGTCTGGCCTTCTATGGGTATTTTATGCCAGCAATCTGCCGCATAGTGATTTGGTTTGCCACAATTATAGCAATTGAATCTTTTCCTAAATTGCTTGGTAATTTGCCCTTCCTAGTGGGGTCTATATCTATTTCTATATATTCTTGACCTGCCACCGTTTGCTCTATAATTTTCCTCAGGAGGAGGAGGTGGGTGTCCATAATACTTGGTATTCCAAGTCATTAAGGATCTAATACCATGGGATTGGTCGTCAAATGGGGAGGGGTCAGTCCATGGTGGGAAGGATTGGCCTTCCTCGTGCCTATTTGGTTCACGATTCGGCTCCTCAAAGTTTATCCTCTTCTGTCCCCTTTCATATTTTTTACGTTCTTGGGCTCCTGTGTTATTTATTGACATCTGATCAAACCTGTTCATAGCCTCGTCAATTTTTACCTCTCTTTCGACTGGTATTATAGCCTGTTCTAAATTTTCAGGTTTCCGCGATAATATTAATCTTAATAACTTTTTTGGTAACCCTTGGGTAAAAGTATGTAGTTGTACTTTCTGTACTGTCTCGTCATTTCCGCCTTTCTCTAATTGTAAACACACGGATCTACAAATTTTATCTGCATATTCCCTGATACTAGTTAAGGTATCGAATGTGACTACCTCTGTTCTTAGCCTCTCTGAGATCATTGTCTCAATGAATCTTGTTTTAAAAGATTCAATTATAGTGCTAATATACTTGGGCTCTTTTTCCTGAATTGCCTCAAAATGTTTAAGGGCGCTTCCCTTTAATCTGGCTGTAACGCATTGCTCTTTGACCTTATCTTCAAACAATTCTGTTAGTTCGTCGAAAATTTTTAATTTTTCGATAAACTCGTCTACATCTGAATTTCCCGCGTATTCTGGTATAATTTTTGCAATTTCAAGTACTAATGATAGGGAAGTCATTTTTTCCTCTGGTAAAGCCATTTTATTTCAATCTACTATTTTTTATATAGCCTTCTCGACCAAGTTTTTCTAGCGATCACCAGTTGTTGTGAAGTATTATTTGTTGCATTTGGGTGTTGTAGTTGTAGATGCCTTTATTCTTCCTTTATAGGGGAGATAAACTCTGGCCCTAAGGAAAATTAACTTTGGTAGCGTGCCTTAGGCTATGACCGAACTAATGAGGCGTACCGACTGAGTATGTTTGAGAGGCTAAAAATAGATCGTAGAGAGGTTGTCTAAAATACAATACTTTTATTCATTTACCATATCATATAATCGGATATAATCTGTCTACTGGGACTGGTTTTCCCAAGTAGACCACAAGTCTTAATAAAACAACAATAATATATAAATAGATACTTAGACACTTACAATGATAAGACAAAGTCCCAAAGTATTTCTAAAACAACGGACCAGAGGTCAGTCCGGCATAAAAATTAGTATAAGATTTTCCCTTCCGATAAAATGTATCTTTTACATTTCTATCAACCACACCTTCCCACGTAAATGCTAGGAAGTGGTAATTTCTCAATTTCCCGTTAAACAGAGCTTAGCAGGATATGTTTCTTATCTTAATAAAAAAGTGGTATTTCAAAACTTCATATTTGCGTCTTATATATTTTTACTAAATTAATAATTAACTAGATTAGAAAGCTTTACCACACACATTTTTAATTATCCAGACCATTTTATTTTGTTCGAGAATGTCTCTTTGATTTCTAGGGATCGGGGTTTAAAGCAAAATTTTCTTGAAACTCTTGAAATAAAGAAAATCTTATTCAAGAATATTGTTTATAACCAGGATACACGTGAATATGGGCTGAACTTTATCTATTATAATTCATCAAAGTCTGAAAGATTAAAGTTCAATTTACCGAACGTTGCTCACCTTTATCCAGATGTTATAGTCACTGAACGCTAATGAACCAAATCCAAGAAGGTCAAAGAGAATAGCTTCCGCCTTTGCTTTGAAAAGAATTAGAGATTTAAACAATATGTAGTGTTATTTGATTTAGTATATAAACTTTTGTTTTAAATTGTTTTATTTTAGTTTTACTACTGATGACGGTCACTGTATATGTGACTGAAATATCTGGTATTTTTTGTGAATTTCTATCACTTTTATCATCACCACTGTCTATTAAAAGGACTGTATACCTATTTGAACTTTTATTTAACGGTTCTTGGATTTAGAGCTCAACCACCTTTTGAGATATTTTATTTGGGAATGGTTATCCAATTATCTTAATAAATTCTGTAATTGCAAAACGCATTAAAAGATTATCAGATAGTTACATAGAAAACACAAATCAAAGAGAAAATTCAGTTTATCTTGGTCTCCCATACGTTAAAGGCGTTTCAGACCCCATTTCAAAAAATCTAAGAAAAAATAATATTTACACTTATTTTAGACACAGAAAAACTGTCAGGTCTCAAATTTATCAAGGTAAAGACCCTATCCCGATAGGTGAAAACTTCGGTGTCTACAGAATTCCTTGTTCGTGTGGTCTTTGGTATATAAGAAAAACTGATCAGCGACCAACAAATAGATTAACTCAACACTCTGGTTCAACTAATAATACACTTAAAAAGTTGAAAAAACTGAAAATTTTGACTCTGCCCTTGCAGAGCACATTTTTGAAAAACCTGACCATACTATTTTGTTTAATCAAGCGAGCCTAATTTTGCATGACAAAGGTATTGTCCAGTACTACAGAGAAACTATTGAAATTTATAAATACCAAAATTAGGTCTAGCTTTAAACAGAGATTCCAGTGATTTAAGAACAAAAGAGTCATATTTCGGTTTTCTCCAAAGAGAAGCCGATACTTTAGTTATCCCTGAAATAAACCTTGAACCACTTTCCCAGTCATATAATCAAACACGTGAACAACCACTTAGGTCTCAAAGTGTGTCTGCAATAAATGCAAAAATTAAAATCCTATATCAGATGACATAGTTCTCCAACTTATTTAATTGCTGGTTCGTTTCGTTTTTGAGTGAATGAATTGTGTTCTTTTCTTTTATTTCTCAGTTGTTCGCTAGTATCCGTCTATGGCAATTCATAATTTTTTTGTATTTTGTACAAATCACGGATATTGGAAATTAACTCGCTTTTATGGTTGTTAGGTATTTGGTTTTAATTCTTGTAATTTTTGGCATTTGTTGAATTTTATTCATCTTTTAAGTTTTTGGTTTTTTCTTTGTTTTTTGGTTCTTTTCACACTGACTTTCCGCGTTTATTTTTTGTTTTTTTCTTCTTCAGCAGTTTCCTTGGATATATTTTTTCGTTTCGCGAGGCGTTTGTTCTCTGGAACTATTCGGTTTGTTGTGTTTTTTCAGTATTTTCATTTTGCCTTTAAAAACTCAATTTTTGCTCATTTTTCTTTTTTTATGAAATAATTATCATGGCACCATACAGATTTAATTATCATGGCACCATACAAAATTAAAACTAACGGCGCTCTACACCTTTTCAAAGAGATTGAATAGCCCCTTACCTGTTAAAGCAATGTCCTTTCGTTGGGCGTAAGGTTTTTTGGAAAGTCATTAAATTAGTTAGTTGTTTTTACACGGATGTGGTTCTTAATGCTGGTTTGTTTTTAGCCGTTGACGCTTTTACTCTGGCCTTGAGTGTAGATTTAAAAAATTTGATTAAGAGTTAATATCTCAGGTCCAAATTGACATTTGACTATCTTGGATTGATTAAAGTTCGAAAAATCTGCTATTATTAAAAATGAGTTGTTTTACACTATTGCAAATTGAAAGAGTTGACAGTATTTATATGAGACGAGGGTCTCTAATGTAGCTGTGAAAATTGCAAAGGATTGTCGGTTAACATTTGAGTGTGATGATATGTTTGGTTATCTTTGAGTAAATTTAAGTTGGAAGAACAATTATGCTTTGCCACTAAAGTGAACATTATACAAATATTCAGACTACAATTTGGATTGAATGCAATCATTAAACACATTTAGGACAATGGATTGGGACATTTTCTCAAAAAATAGTAAAAACGTATATTTTATTTTACTATTGCATTTTCTGACAATAAGAACGTTAAATAATGACTTTTTTTCTGGTTAGATTTTTTAGTTGATTGTTTACTCCTCTCCCTAGGGAGCCAACTGATGATGAGAATGTTCTCAAAAATAGGAGAAAAACTATTTTTTCTATGAGCTAGTTTAGTTTATAATTGATAGTGAGAGTGCCAAGAACAAATAAAATTGGATGGAATTGAGAAAAAAAATCATGCGGAATCTTTTGACTTTGGAAATATGTTTTAATCTAAATGACCAGTTTCAAAATTTATCAGTCCAAAAGAAAATATTCTCTTAAAGAATGCTTGACAATATCATGAGAAACAAAGCCCATCATTGAATTATTGTATTAACCTTTTACGTTGTGGTTCAAATGCATTTACACAATTTATTGACATTCTAATCTAAAAAAATCAAAATTATATTGTGGATTTGCTATTGAATACTACTTAAATATTCCAAATTGATTCAAAAGTCTATCTGATTGATTTTTTCATGAGAATCAATTAAAAAAAACTTTCCGAAAAGAAAGCTTTTCAAAGAAAAGTAAAGGCCATTTTAAAATGAAGCTCAGCATATACAAATAGCTTTTTAAATACAGGCTCAACATAACCAAAAATTACTTTTACAGAATAAGTGAATACCAACACTAAACGAAATTAAATAAACAATCATAGCAAAACATACAACAAGTAATAGTATAAATGAATAAATAGACCTTAAAGCGAGTAATGCTTAGATTGAATATGAATATCAAGCTTAAAATGAAAAAGAATAATAAAACAATACAATTGATATTAGTGTAAATTAAAAAATAAATCTTAAAACGAGTGAAACTTAAATTGAATATGCAAAACAAGCTTGAAATGAACAAAAATCACCACAAACAAGAGTTTGAGTATGACCTCCTTCTCTCACTGTAAAAGTCTAAAACCTACTGCGTCATTGGCGCTTGACAGAACACTATAAGCATCTTGAATAGTCTTGGAAAGTATAAACAACATCAAATTGAATATTTGATGTATATTTATATTAACTGTTGAAAGACTCATCAGTTCAAGAATTTGTTTCACTGTAATTGTATTTTTATTTTCAATACTGTAAGAATTGGAAAAGAAAATAATTGTAATATAATCTGTTTTCAGTTAAGCGCCAATGACGCAGAGGGCTTTTGGTTTTTATTTACAGTTAGGAAAGGAGGCAGTATCCAAACACTTGTTTGGTGGGAAACTACATTCGTTTTTAACAACTTTAAAATAGCTAATAAATTAAAATCAATATTCGATGTATAATGATATTAATTGCTGAAAGCTCATCAGTTCAAAATTTTACTATAATTTTAAGGTTTATTTTCAATATTAATGACAAAAGAAAATATTTGAAAAAAATTAGTTTTCATTAAAGTGCCAATGACGCAGTAGGTTTTAGACTTTTACAGTGAGAAAAGGAGGTCATACTCAAACTCTTGTTTGTGGTGATTTTTGTTCGTTTCAAGCTTGATTTGCATATTCAATTTAAGTTTCACTCGTTTTAAGATTTATTTATTAATTTACATTAATATCTATTGTATGTTTGTTTGCATTAACTGTTCTTTTAATTTCTGTTCATTTAAAGTTTCATTTATACTTCAATAGGAAAATATTCTTTTTCGTTTTAAACTTGATATTCATATTCTATCTAAGCATTACTAAGCATTACACATTAAGATCTATTTATTCATTTATATTATTACCTGTTATATGTTTTTGCTATGATAGTTTATTTAATTTCTGTTCGTTTTGGGTTTCATTTATTCTTTAATAGTAATTTCTGGTCGTGTTGATTTTTTATTTTAAAAGGTATTTGTATCTGCTGAGCTTAAGTTTAAAATGGCCTTTACTTTTCTTTGAAAAGCTTATTTTTCGGAAAGTTTTTTTTTTAATTAATTCTAATCTAAAAAAATCAAAATTATATTGTGGATTTGCTATTGAATACTACTTAAATATTCCAAATTGATTCAAAAGTCTATCTGATTGATTTTTTCATGAGAATCAATTAAAAAAAACTTTCCGAAAAATAAGCTTTTCAAAGAAAAGTAAAGGCCATTTTAAACTTAAGCTCAGCAGATACAAATACCTTTTAAAATTCAGACTCAAAACGACCAGAAATTACTATTAAAGAATAAATGAAACCCAAAACGAACAGAAATTAAATAAACAATCATAGCAAAAACATATAACAGGTAATAATATAAATGAATAAATAGATCTTAAACCGAGTAATGCTTAGATAGAATATGAATATCAAGTTTAAAACGAAAAAGAATATTTTCCTATTGAAGTATAAATGAAACTTTAAATGAACAGAAATTAAATGAACAGTTAATGCAAACAAACATACAATAGATATTAATGTAAATTAATAAATAAATCTTAAAACGAGTGAAACTTAAATTGAATATGCAAATCAAGCTTGAAACGAACAAAAATCACCACAAACAAGAGTTTGAGTAAGACCTCCTTTTCTCACTGTAAAAGTCTAAAACCTACTGCGTCATTGGCACTTTAATGAAAACCAATTTTTTTCAAATATTTTCTTTTGTCATTAATATTGAAAATAAACCTTAAAATTATAGTAAAATTTTGAACTGATGAGCTTTCAGCAATTAATATCATTATACATCGAATATTGATTTTAATTTATTAGCTATTTTAAAGTTGCTATAAACGAATGTAGTTTCCCACCAAACAAGTGTTTGGATACTGCCTCCTTTCCTAACTGTAAATAAAAACCAAAAGCCCTCTGCGTCATTGGCGCTTAACTGAAAACAGATTATATTACAATTATTTTCTTTTCCAATTCTTACAGTATTGAAAATAAAAATACAATTACAGTGAAACAAATTCTTGAACTGATGAGTCTTTCAACAGTTAATATAAATATACATCAAATATTCAATTTGATGTTGTTTATACTTTCCAAGACTATTCAAGATGCTTATATTGTTCTGTCAAGCGCCAATGACGCAGTAGGTTTTAGACTTTTACAGTGAGAGAAGGAGGTCATACTCAAACTCTTGTTTGTGTTCATTTTTGTTCATTTCAAGCTTGATTTGCATATTCAATTTAAGTTTCACTCGTTTTAAGATTTATTTTTTAATTTACATTAATATCAATTGTATTGTTTTATTATTCTTTTTCATTTTAAGCTTGATATTCATATTCAATCTAAGCATTACTCGCTTTAAGGTCTATTTATTCATTTATACTATTACTTGTTGTATGTTTTGCTATGATTGTTTATTCAATTTCTGTTCGTTTTTGGGTTTCATTTATTCTTTAATAGTAATTTCTGGTCGTTTGGAGTTTGAATTTTAAAAGGTATTTGTATCTGCTGAGCTTAAGTTTAAAATGACCTTTACTTTTCTTTGAAAAAATTATTTTTCGGAAAGTTTTTTTAATTAATTTTTGTTAGTTTTTGATTGCAAAAAAATTCAAGTTCTTAAAAATTCCTTATTTCAAATCAAACGTACATATTCATCAAAGTATCAATACTGATATCAAAGTAACAATGTCAAAGTTAAAAAATGGGTTTGTGTTAACCTAGGAGTTTTTATTATCTGATGTTTGAACTATTTTTAACAAAATTGCTATCTCAAAATTTGTATCGGATGGGTTTGGGGAAAAAGGACGTGAGGGGACTAGATTAAGCTTCGATCTCTTTTGACTCTTTAAAAGTGAACTGGAACTTTCTATTTTCAATAAAATGAGCCCTCTCTGAAGTTTATACCATTATTCCTTCTATAAGAACCATACATATCCCCAGAGTGTAAATTATAACGTCTATCCCTGGGCCCTGAGGGGTTGTGTCCACCCTGGAGTTTTAGTATATGATGGTTGAACAATTTTCAACAAAATTGTCACCTGAATTTTTTTCGGATGGGCTTATCCATCTGATACACCCAAAGTTGGGGAGGGCGGGAGGGGCTAGTTGCCCTTTGATCTTTTTTCACTCTGAGAAAATGAACTAAAACTTTTAATTTCCATTCAAATGAACTCTCTCTGAAGTTTATACGAGCATACCTTCCATAAAAACAATATATGTTCGAAGAGCAATACTTACAACGCCTGCCCCGGCCCTGTGGGGGGGGGGGGAATTATGTTGACACAGGAGTTTTTCTTATCTGATCCTTGAACTATTTTTACGAAAGGACCATACGTAAAGAAGTTTTTGTTATATGATCTTGAACTATTTTTAACAAAATGGCTACCTCATCTTTGTACCAGACGTATTCGGGGAAAAAGGGCTTGGGGGGGCCAATTGCCCTCTGATAACTTTTGAATCTTAAAAAGGGCACTAGAACTCTCGATTTCCAATCTAATGAGCCCCCTTTGAAGTTTATACGACGAGCCCTTCTATATGAAGTGCTTCTAGGAAAAAATTAATGGAGTGGTGGGGGAGGCTAGCCACCCTCCAATCACTTTTGACTCTTAAAAAGTGAATTACAGCTTTCAATTTCCAATCAAATGAGCCCTATAGGAAGTTTATACGAGCATCCCTTCCATAAAAACCATATATGCCCCCAGGACATAACTTACAACCACTACCCCCGGGCCCTGGGGGGCATGAGTGGACACCGGAGTTTTTTGTTATCAGCACTTTGAACTATTCTTAACAAAATGCCTATCTCAAAAATTTTGATCTGATTCATTTAGGGCGTAGAGGAGGGGGGGGGGGAGCTGGTGCCCTCCGATCTCTTTTGACTCTTAAAAAGTGAACGAGAACTTTCAATTTCTAATTATATGAACCCTCTATGAAGTTTATACGAGCATCCCTTCCATAAAAACTATATATTCCCTTAGAGCATTACTCAAAACGCCTGCCTCCGCGCCCTGGCGGGTTCCGTCGACGCAGAAATTTTTCTTATTTGATCTTTGAACTTTTCTAATGAAATGGCTATTATAAAAATTTTATCGGATGGGTATGGGGAAAAAAGGGTGTGTGGGAGGGGACTAGTTGCCCTGGGATATCTTTTGACTCTTAAAAATTGAACGAGAACTTCTAATTTCCAATCAAATGATCCCCCTCTGAAGTTTATACGAGCATCCCTTTCATAGAAACCATAGACGCTCCCAGGACAACACTTTGAACGCCTATCCCCCGGGATCTGGGGAGCGTTTTTGTTATCTGATTTTCGAACAATTTCCAAAACACTGGATATCTCAAAATTTGTAGCGGACGGGTTTGGGGAAAAAGAGCGTGGGGGGGGGGATAGTTTAACTCTCTTGGTTCCTAAAAAGTGAACTAGAAATTTCAATTTCCAATCAAATGAGCCCTGTATGAAGTTTATACGAGCATCCCTTTCATAAGAATTCTACATACCCTTAGGGCATAACTTAGAACGCCTTCCCCTGTGCCCTGGGAGGTTTTATTGACAGCGGATTATTTCTTATCCGACCTTTGAACTATTTTTGACAAGATCTCTATCTCAAAATTTTCATAAGATGGATTTTGAAAAAGAAGGCGTGGGAAGGGGGCTACCTGCCCTCGGATCTCTTTTGAATATTAAAAAGTAAGCTCGAACTTCCAATATCCAATCAAATGAGCTCTCTCTGAAGTTTATACGAGTATCCCTTTCATACAAACCACATTTGCCCCAGGGCATAGCTTACAACGCCTGCCCCTGGGCCATGGGGGTTGTGACGACACCTGAGTTTTTGTTATCTGACTTTTGAGAAATTTGTAACTTAATGGCTGTCTCAAAATTGTATAATTTGCATTTGGGGAGAAAGGGGCCTGGGGGACTAGATTACTTCCAATCTCTTTTGACTTCAAAAAAACTTAACTAGAACTTTAAATTTCCAATCAAATTAGCCGTCTCTGAATTTATTACGAGCATCCCTTCAATAAGAATCATATATTCCCCCAGGGCATAACTTACAACACCTGCTCTCAGGCCCTGGGAGGCTGTGTTGACCCCAGAGTCTTCGTTATATGGTCATTGAACTATTAAAAAAAAAAAACTATCTCAAAGTTCTTATCGGATGGGTTTGAGGAAAAAAGGGCGTGGAGGGGGGGGGGGGGCAAGGTGCCCACTAATCTCTTTTTAATCATAAAAAGTGAAATAGAACTTTCAATTTCCAATAAAATGAACCCTCTTTGAAGTTAATTCGAGCATCCCTTCCATGAGACCCATATATGCCCCCAGGCCATAACTTACAACGCCTGCCTTCGGGCCCTTATGGGTTGTGTCGGCACCAAAATTTTTGTTATATGATCTTTGAACTATTTTTAATAAAATAGTTATCTTAAAATTTTCATTGGATGCATTTGGGAAAAAAGAGTTTCAGGGGGGGGGGGTGAAGCTGGTTAACCTCCAATATCTTTTGACGCTAGAAAAGTGAAAAATAACTTTCAATTTCCAATCAAATGAGCCCTCTCTGAAGTTAATACGAGCATTTCTTCCAAAAGAACCATATATGCCCCCAGGGCGTAACTTATAACCCTTGCCCCTGAAGACTGTGGGGGGAATTTCCTGCTCAAACAAATAATTTCCAGAAATTTCAACTACGTTGAATAAAATGGCTATATCAAAATTCTTAGTGGATGTGTTTGGGGAAATGGTGGACGTGGAAGGGGTGTCAGTTGCCTTAGAATCATTTTCGACTATTAAAAAGGGAGCTAGCCGTTTAAATTTCCAATCGAATGAGCCCTTTCTGAAGTTTCTACGATAACGTTGTCTATACAAAACCCTATATGCCCACAGGACATAACTTACAACCCTTGCCCTGAGGGCTATAAGGAAGTTGTCATCCTCAAAGACCTAATTTCCAGAACTGAAAACTACGTTTAATAAAATGGCTATCTCAAAATTTTGATTAGATTTGTTGGGGGGAAAGATGGGCGTGAGAGGGGGATTAGTTGCCCTCAAATCACTCTCGACTATTAAAAGGGCACTAGCCCTTTGAAATTCCAATCGAATGAGCCTTTTTTGAATTTTAAACGACAACGCTTTCTATAAAAACCTTATATGCCCCCAGGATATAACTTAAACCCCTGCCTTGAGGGTTGTGGGGTAGTCTCCTCCTCAAAAACATATTTTCTATCAGGAAATCAACTACGCTGAACAAAATGGCTATCTCAAAATTATGATTGGATGTGTTTGGGGGAATGATGGGCGTGGGGGGCTAGTTGCCCTCCAATCACGTTCGAATCTTAAAAAGGGCACTAGCCCTTTGAATTTCCAATTGAATGAGCCTTTTTTGGAGTTTCTACGACAATACCTTCTATAAAAACCTTATTTGCCCCCAGGGTATAACTTAAAACCCCTGCTCTGAGGGTTTTGGGGGAGTGTCCTCCTCAAAAACATATTATCTATCTGGAAATCAACTACGCTGAACAAAATGGCTATCTCAAAATTTTGATTGGATGTGTTTTGGGGAATGATGTTCGTGGGGGGGGGGGGCTAGTTTCCCTCTAATAACTTTCGACTACTAAAAAGGGCACTAGCTCTTTGAATTTCTAATCAAATTATCCTTTTTTGAAGTTTCTACGACAACGCCTTCTTTTAAAACCTTATATGCCCCAGGGCATAACTTAAAACCCTTGCCCAGAGGGTTTTGAGGAAGTGTCCTCCTCAAAAAATATTTTGTATGTGGAAATCAACTATGCTGAACAAAATGGCTATCTCAAAATTTTTATTGGATGTATTTGGGGGATTGATGGGGGTGGGGGGAGGGGGGGGGTAGTTTCCCTCCAGTCACTTTTGACTATTTAAAAGGGCACTAGCCCTTTGAATTTCCAATTGAATGAGCCTGTTTTGAAGTTTCTACGACGACGCTTTCTATAAAAACCTTATATTCTCCCAGGGCATAGCTTAAACCCCTTGCCCTGAGGGTTTTTGGGGAGTATTCTCCTCAAAAATATATTTTCTATCTGGAAATCAACTACGTTGAACAAAATGGCAATCTCAAAATTTTGATTGGATGTGTTTGGGGGAATGATGGGCGTGGGGGGGGACTCTTAACTTGAAACTGTTAACTTAAAATTATTTACTCCTCTCCTTAGGGAGCCAATTGGTGATGAGAATGTTCTCAAAAATAGGAAAAAAAATATTTTTTTCTATGAGCTAGTTTAGTTTATAATTGATAGTCAAAGTGAGAGTGCCAAGAACAAAAAAAATGGATGGAATTGAGAAAAAATCATGCGGAATCTTTTGACTTTGGAAATATGTTTTAATCTAAATGACCAGTTTCAAAATTTATCAGTCCAAAAGAAAATATTCTCTCAAAGAATGCGTAACAATATCATGAAAAACAAAGCCCCATCATTGAATTATTGTATTAACCTTTAACGTTGTGGTTCAAATGCATTTACACAATTTATTGACATTCTAATTTAAAAAAATCAAAGTTATATTGTGGATTTGCTATTGAATACTACCTAAATATTTCAAATTGATTCAAAAGTCTATCTGAATGATTTTTTCATGAGAATTAGTTAAAAAAAACTTTCCGAAAAATATGATTTTCAAAGAAAAGTAAAGGCCATTTTAAACTTAAGCTCAGCAGATACAAATACCTTTTAAAATTCAAACTCAAAACGACCAGAAATTACTATTAAAGAATAAATGACACCCAAAATGAACAGAAATTAAATAAACTATCATAGCAAAACATATAACAAGTAATAATATAAATGAATAAATAGATCTTAAACCGAGTAATGCTTAGATAGAATATGAATATCAAGTTTAAAATGAAAAAGAATATTTTCCTATTGAAGTATAAATGAAACTTTAAACGAACAGAAATTAAATGAACAGTTAATGCAAACAATCATACAATAGATATTAATGTAAATTAATAAGTAAATCTTAAAACTAGTGAAACTTAAATTGAATATGCAAATCAAGCTTGAAAGGAACAAAAATCATCACAAACAAGAGTTTGTGTATGATCTCCTTTTCTCACTGTAAAAGTCTAGAACATACTGCGTCATTGACGCTTTACTGAAAACCAATTTCTGACAAATATTTTCTTTTTTACTTAATATTGAAAATAAACCTTAAAATTATAGTAAAATTTTGAATTGATGAACTTTCAGCAATTATTATCATTATACATCAAATATTCAGTTTAATTTATTAGCACTTTTTAAAGTTGTTAAAGACGAAAATAGTTTCCCTACAAACAAGTGTTTGGATACTGCCTCCTTTCCTAACTGTAAATAAAAACCAAAAGCCTTCTGCGTCATTGGCGATTAACTGAAAACAGGTTATCTTTATAATATTTGCTTTTCCAGTTCTTACAGTATTGAAAATAAAAATACAATTACAGTGAAATAAATTCTTGAACTGATGAGTCTTTTAACAGTTAATATAATGATACATCAAATATTCAATTTGATGTTGTTTATACTTTCCAAGACTATTCAAGATGCATATAGTGTTCTGTAAAGCGCCAATGATGCAGTAGGTTTTAGAGTTTTACAGTGAGAGAAGGAAGTCATACTCAAACTCTTGTTTGTGATGATTTTTGTTCATTTCAAGCTTGATTTGCATATTCAATTTAAGTTTCACTCGCTTTAAGATTTATTTTTTAATTTACATTAATATCAATTGTATTGTTTGTTTGCATTGACTGTTTATTTAATTTCTGTTCGTTTTAAGTTTCATTTATACCTTAATAGCAAAAATATTCTTTTTAAGCTTGATATTCAAATTCAATCTAAGCATTACTTGCTTTAAGATCTATTTATTCATTTATATTATTACTTGTTGTATGTATTGCTATGAATGTTTATTTAATTTCTGTTCGTTTTGGGTTTCATTTATTCTTTAATAGTAATTTCTGGTCGTTTTGAGTTTGAATTTTAAGAGGTATTTGTATCTGCTGAGCTTAAGTTTAAAATGGCCTTTACTTTTCTTTGAAAAACTTGTTTTTCGGAAAGTTTTTTTTTTAATTAATATTTGTTTTTTTTTGATTGCAAAAAATTTCAAGTTTTTAGAAATTACTTATTTCAAAATCAAACTTAAAAAAAATCAAATATTCATCAAAGTATCAAAACTGATATCAAAGTAACAATGTCAAAGTTAAAAAATGGGTTTGTGTTAACCTAGGAGTTTTTATTATCTGATGTTTGAACTATTTTTAACAAAATTGCTATCTCAAAATTTGTATCGGATGGGTTTGGGGAAAAAGGACGTGAGGGGACTAGATTAAGCATTGGTCTCTTTTGACTCTTTAAAAGTGAACTAGAACCTTCTATTTTCAATCGAATGAGCCTTCTCTGAAGTTTATACCAGTATTCCTTCTATAAGAACCATATATATCCCCAGAGTATAACTTACAACGCCTATCCCTGGGCCCTGGGGGGTTGTGTCAACCCTGGAGTTTCAATATATGATGGTTGAACTATTTTCAACAAACTGGTCACCTGAAATTTTTATTGGATGGGTTTATCCATTTGATACACCCAAAGGCATGGAGGGTGGAGGGGCTAGTTGTCCTCTGATCTTTTTTCACTCTGAGAAATGAACTACAACTTTTAATTTCCATTCAAATGAACCCTCTCTAAAATTTATACGAGCATACCTTCCATAAGAACCATATATGTTACCAGAGGAATACTTACAAAGCCTGCCCCGG
The DNA here is from genome assembly GCF_049724085.1 of Artemia sp. Qi Xiang Cuo. Lineage (NCBI taxonomy): Eukaryota > Metazoa > Arthropoda > Branchiopoda > Anostraca > Artemiidae > Artemia > Artemia sp. Qi Xiang Cuo. The sequence continues at coordinate 63,971,998 of NC_142808.1, read as the reverse complement.
CCCTGGGGGGGGGGGGAACTTTTGTCGACACAGGAGTTTTTCTTATCTTATATTTGAACTATTTGTACGAAATGACCATACGTAAAGGAGTTTTTTTTATATAATCTTGAACTATTTCTAACAAAATGGCTACCTCAACTTTTTATCAGATGTATTCAGGGAAAAAGGGCTTGGGGGGCCAGTTGCCCTCTGATCACTTTTGAATCTTAAATAGGGCACTAGAACTCTCGATTTCCAATCAAATGAGCCCCCTTTGAAGTTTATACGACGACTCCTTCTATATGAAGTGACTCTGGGAAAAATAAATGAAGTGTGGGGGGAGGCTAGCTGCCCTCCGATCACTTTTGACTCTTAAAAAGTGAATTACAACTTTCAATTTCAGATCAAAAGAGCTCTCTAGGAATTTTATACGAGCATCCCTTCCATAAAAACAATATATGCCCCCAGGGCATAACTTACAACCCCCACCCCCGGGCCCTGGGGGGCTGAGAGGACACCGGAGTTTTTTGTTATCAGCACTTTGAACTATTCTTAACAAAATACCTATCTCAAAATTTTTATCTGATTCATGTAGGGCATAAAGTAGGGGGGGGGGGCAGTTGCCCTAAAATCTCTTTTGACTCTCAAAAAGTGAACGAGAACTTTCAATTTCCAATCAAATGAGCCCTCTCCGAAGTTTATACGAGCCTCCCTTCCATAAAAACTATATATGCCCCTAGAGCATTACTTAAAACGCCTGCCTCCGTGCCCTGGCGGGTTCCGTCGACGCAAAAATTTTTCGTATTTGACCTTTGAACTTTTCTAATGAAATGGCTATTCTAAAAATTTTATCGGATGGGCTTGGGGAAAAAAGGGTGTGTGGGGGGACTAGTTGCCCTCGCATATCCTTTGACTCTTAAAAATTGAACTAGAACTTTTAATTTCCAATCAAATGATCCCCCTCTGAAGATTATATGAGCATCCCTTTCATAGAAACCATATCCGCCCCCAGGACAACACCTAGAACGCCTATCCCCTGGGCTCTGGGGGGCGTTTTTGTTATCTGATTTTTTAACAATTTCCAAAACACTGGCTATCTCAAAATTTGTAGCGGACGGGTTTGGGGAAAAAGAGCGTGACGGGGGATAGTTTAACTCTCTTGGCTCCTAAAAAGTGAACTAGAAATTTCGATTTCCAATCAAATGAGCCCTGTATGAAGTTTTTACGAGCATCCCTTTCATAAGAATTATACATGCCCTTAGGGCATAACTTAAAACGCCTTCCCCTGTGCCCTGGGGGGTTTTATTGACACCGGATTTTTTCTTATCCGACCTTTGAACTATTTTTGACAGGATCTCTATCTCAAAATTTTCATCAGCTGTATTTTGAAAAAGAAGGCGTGGGGGGGCTACCTGCCCTTGGAACTCTTTTTACTATTAAAAAGTAAGCTCGAACTTCCAGTATCCAATCAAATGAGCTCTCTCTGAAGTTTATACGAGTATCCCTTTCATACGAACTATATTTACCCCAGGGCATAACTTACGACGCTGGCCCCCAGGCCATGGGGGTTGTGACGACAACTGAGTTTTCTTTATCTGACTTTTGAGAAATTTTTAACTTAATGGCTGTCTCAAAAATTTTATTAGATGCATTTGGGGAGAAATGGGCCTGGGTGGCTAGTTAATTTCCAATCTCTTTTGACTCCAAAAAGCTTAACTAGAACTTTAAATTTCCAATCAAATGAGCCATCTCTGATTGTTTTACGAGCATCCCTTCAATAAGAACCACATATTACCCCAGGGCATAACTTACAACACCTGCTCTCAGGATTTGGGGGGCTGTGTTGACCCCTGAGTTCTCGTTATATGGTCATTGAACTATTTAAAAAAACTATCCCAAAGTTCTTATCGGATAGGTTTGAGGAAAAAAGGGTGTGGAGGGGGGGGGGGCTAGGTGCCCTCAAATCTCTTTTGAATCTTAAAAATTGAACTAGAGCTTTCAATTTCCAATCAAATGATCCCTCTTTGAAGTTAGTTTGAGCATCCCTTCCATAAGACCTATATATGCCCCCAGGGCATAACTTACAATGCCTGCCCTCGAACCCTGATGGGTTGGGTCGACACCGAAATTTTTGTTATATGATCTTTGAACTATTTTTAATAAAATAGCTATCTTAAAATTTTATTGGATGCGTTTGGGAAAAAAGAGTTTTAGGGGGGGGGGGTGAAGCTGGTTAACCTCAAATATCTTTTGACGCTAGAAAAGTGAACAATAACTTTCAATTTCCAATCAAATGAGCCCTCTCTGAAGTTAATACGAGCATTCCTTCCAAAAAAATCATATATGCCCCCAGGGCATAACATATAATTCTTGCTCCTGAAAACTGTGGGGGAAGTGTCCTGCACAAACATAAAATTTCCTGAATTTTCAACTACGTTGAACCAAATGGTTACACCTGAATTTTTATAGAATACATCTCGCGAAATCTTTGGCGTGGAAGGGGTGTCACTTGCTTTAAAATCACTTTCGACTATTAAAAAGGGCAATAGCCATTTAAATTTCCAATCGAATGAGCCTTTTCTGAAGTTTCTATAACAACGTTGTCTATACAAAACCTTATATGTCCCCAGGGCATAACTTGCAACCCTTGCCCTGAGGGCTGTGGGGAAGATGTCATCCTCAAAGACTTAATTTCCAGAACTGAAAACTACGTTTAATAAAATGGCTATCTCAAAATTTTTATTAGATGTGTTTTGGGGGCAGGCGGGCGTGAGAGGGGGATTAGTTGCCCTCAAATCACTTTCGACTATTAAAAGGCACTAGCCCTTTGAAATTCCTATCGAATGAGTCTTTTTTGAAGTTTCTACGACAACACTCTCTATAAGAACCTTATATGCCCCCAGGATATAACTTAAAACCCCTGCCTTGAGGGTTATGGGAGAGTTTCCTCCTCAAAACATATTTTCTATCAAGAAATCAACTACGCTGAACAAAATGGCTGTCTCAAAATTTTGATTGGATTTGTTTTGGGGGAATGATGGGCTTGGGGGGCTAGTTGACCTCCAATCACTTTTGAATCTTAAAAAGGGCGCTAGCCCTTTGAATTTCCAATCGAATGAGCCTTTTTTGGAGTTTCTACGACAACACCTTCTATAAAAAACTTTATTTGTCCCAAGGGCATAACTTAAAACCCTTGCTCTGAGGGTTGTGGTGGAGTGTCCTTCTCAATAAATAAATCCTAAAACGAGTGAAACTTAAATTGAATACATGAATTTACATTAATATCAATTGTATTGTTTGTTTGCAGTGACTGTTTATTTAATTTCAGTTCGTTTTAAGTTTCATTTATGCTTCAATAGGAAAAAATTCTTTTTCGTTTTAAGCTTGATATTCATATTCAATCGAAGCAATACTCGCTTTAAGATCTATTTATTCATTTATATTATTATTTGTTGTATGTTTTGCTATGATTGTTTATTCAATTTCTGTTCGTTTTTGGGTTTCATTTATTCTTTAATAGTAATTTCTGGTCGTTTGGAGTTTGAATTTTAAAAGGTATTTGTATCTGCTGAGCTTAAGTTTAAAATGGCATTTACTTTTCTTTGAAAAACTTATTTTTCGGAAAGTTTTTTTAATTAATTTTTCTTCGTTTTTGATTGCAAAATTTTTTTAAAAATTCCTTATTTCAAAATCAAACTTTAAAAAAAAATCAAATATTCATCAAAGTATCAATACTGATATCAAAGTAACAATATCAAAGTGAAAAAATGGGTTTGTGTTAACCTAAGAGTTTTTATTATCTGATGTTTGAACTATTTTTTTACAAAATTGCTATCTCAAAATTTGTATCGGATGGGTTTGGGGAAAAAGGACGTGAGGGGACTAGATTAAGCTTCGATCTCTTTTGACTCTTTAAAAGTGAACTGGAACTTTCTATTTTCAATCAAATGAGCCTTCTCTGAAGTTTATACCAGTATTCCTTCTATAAGAACCATATATATCCCCAGAGTATAACTTACAACACCTATCCTTGGGCCCTGGGGGGTTGTGTCAACCCTGGAGTTTTAATATATGATGGTTGAACTATTTTCAACAAAATGTTCACCTGAAATTTTTACGGATAGGTTTATCCATCTGATACACCCAAAGGCGGGGAGGGCAGGAGGAGCTAGTTGCCCTCTGATCTATTTTTACTCTGAGAAAATGAACTACATCTTTTAATTTCCATTCAAATGAACCCTCTCTGAAGTTTATACTAGCATACCTTCCATAAGAACCATAAATGTTCCCAGAGCAATACTTACAACGCCTGCCCTGGCCCTGGGGGGGGGACGTGTGTCGACACAGGAGTTTTTTTATCTTATCCTTGAACTATTTTAACGAAAAGACCATACGTAAAGGAGTTTTTGTTATATGATCTTGAACTATTTTTAACAAAATGGCTAACTCAACTTTTTATCAGATGTATTTGGGGAAAAAGGGCTTGGGGGGTCCAGTTGCTTTCTGATCCCTTTTGAATCTTAAAAAAGGCACTAGAATTCTCGATTTCCAATCAAATGAGCCCCCTTTGAAGTTTATACCACGACCCATTCTATATGAAGTGGAGTGTGGGGGAGGCTAGCTGCCCTCCAATCACTTTTGACTCTTAAAAAGTGAATTGCAACTTTCAATTTCCGATCAAAAGAGCCCTCTAGGAATTTTACACGAGCCTCCCTTCCATAAAAACCATATATGCCCCCAGGGCATAACTTAAAACCCCTACCCCCGGGCCCTGGGGGGCTGAGTGGACACCGGAGTTTTTTGTTATCAGCACTTTGAACTAATCTTAACAAAATGCCTATCTCAAAATTTTTATCTGATTCATTTAGGGCGTAGAGGAGGGGGGGGGGGCAGTTGCCCTCCAATCTCTTTTGACTTTTAAAAAGCGAACGAGAAGTTTTAATTTCCAATCAAATGAGCCCTCTCTGAAGTTTATACGAGCATGTCTTCCATAAAAACTGTATATGCCCCTAGAGCTTTACTCAAAACGCTTACCTCCGTGCCCTGGTGGGTTCTGTCGACGGATAAATTTTTCTTATTTGACCTTTGAACTTTTCTAATGAAATGGCAATTATAAAAATTTTATCGGATGGGCTTGGGGAAAAAAGGGTGTGTGGGGGGGGACTAGGTGCCCTCGGATATCTTTTGACTTAAAACTTGAACTAGAACTTTCAATTTCCAATCAAATGATCCCCCTCTGAAGTTTATACGAGCGTCCATTTCATAGAAACCATATACGCCCCCAGGACAACACTTAGAATGCCTATCCCCCGGGCTCTGGGGGGCGTTTTTGTTATCTGATTTTTGAACAATTTCCAAAACACTGGCTATCTCAAAATTTGTAGCGGACAGGTTTGAAGAAAAAGAGCGTGAGGGGGGATAGTTTAACTCTCTTGGCTCCTTAAAACTGAACTAAAAATTTCAATTTGCAATCAAATAAGCCCTGTAGGAAGTTTATACGAGCATCCCTTTCATAAAAATTATACTTGGCCTTCGGGCATAACTTAAAACGCCGTCCCCTGTTCCTGTTGGGTTTTATTGACACCGGATTTTTTCTTATCTGACCTTGAACTATTTTTGACAAGATCTCTATCTCAAAATTTTCATCCGATGGATTTTGAAAAAGAAGGCGGATCTCTTTTGACAATTAAAAAGTAAGCTCGAACTTCCAATATCCAATCAAATGAGCTCTGTATGAAGTTTATACGAGTATCTCTTTCATACGAACCATATTTGCCCAAGGGCATAACTTAAAATGCCTGCCCCCGGGCCATTTGGGTTGTTACGACACCTGAGTTTTTGTTTTCTGACATTTGAGAAATTTTTCACTCAATGGCTGTCTCAAAATTTTTATTAGATGCATTTGGGGAGAAAGGGGGCTTGGGGGCTAGTTAACTTCCAATCTCTTTTGACTCAAAAAAACTTAACTAGAACTTTAAATTTCCAATCAAATGAGCCATCTCTGAATTTTTTACGAGCATCCCTTAAATAAGAACCATACATTCCCCCAGGGCATAACTTACAACACCTGCTCTCAGGCCCTGGGGGGCTGTGTTGACCCCTGAGTTTTCGTTATATTTAAAAAACTTATTTAAAAAAAAACAATCCCAAAGTTCTTATCGGATGGGTTTGAGGAAAACAGGGCGTGACGGGGGGGGGGGCTAGGTGCTCTCCATTCTCTTTTGACTCTTAAAAAGTGAACTAGAACTTTCAATTTCCAATCAAATGATCCCTCTTTGAAGTTAATTCGAGCATCCCTTCCATGAGACCCATATATGCCGCCAGGGCATAACTTACAACACCTGCCCTCGGGCCCTGATGGGTTGTGTCGACACCGAAATTTCTGTTATATGATCTTTGAATTATTTTTAATAAAATAGCTATCTTAAAATTTTCATTGGATGCATTTGGGAAAAAAGAGTTTCAGGGGGGGGGGTGAAGCTGGTTAACCTCCAATATCTTTTGACGCTAGAAAAGTGAACAATAACTTTCAATTTCCAATCAAATGAGCCCTCTCTGAAGTTTATACGAGCATTCCTTCCATAAGAACCATATATGCCCCCAGGGCAAAACTTATAACCCTTACCCTTAAGACTGTGGGGTGTGTGTCCTGCTCAAACATATAATTTCCAGAACCTTCAACTACGTTGAACAAAATGGCTATATCAAAATTTTGATTGGATGTGTTTCGGGAAATGGTGGGCGTGGAAGGGGTGTCAGTTGCCTTAAAATCACTTTCGACTATTAAAAAGGGAACTAGCCGTTTAAATTTCAAATCGAATGATTCCTTTCTGAAGTTTTCTACGACAACGTTGTCTATACAAAACCTTATATGCCCACAGGACATAACTTACAACCCTTGCCTTGAGGGCTGTGTGGAAGTTGCCATCCTCAAAGACCTAATTTTCAGAACTGAAAACTACGTTTAATAAAATGGCTATCTCAAAATTTTGATTAGATGTGTTTTTGGGAAAGGCGGGCGTGAGAGGGGGATTAGTTGCCCTTAAATCACTTTCGACTATTAAAAGGACACTAGCCCTTTGAAATTCCAATTGAATGAGCCTTTTTTGAAGTTTCTACGACATTTTCTATCAGGGAATCAACTACGCCGAACAAAATGGCTATATCAAAATTGTGATTGGATTTGTTTGGAGGAATGATGGGCGTTGGGGGCTAGCTGCCCTCCAATCACTTTTGATTCTTAAAAAGGGCACTAGCCCTTTGAATTTCCAATTGAATGAGCCTTTTTTGGAGTTTCTACGACAACACCTTCTACAAAAACCTTATATGCCCCCAGGGCATAACTTAAAACCCTTGCTCTGAGGGTTATGGGGGAGTTTCCTCCTCAAAAACATATTTACTATCTGGAAATCAACTACACTGAACAAAATAGCTATCTCAAAATTTTGATTGGATGTGTTTTGGGGAATGATGGGCGTGTGGGGCCTAGTTGCCCTCCAATCACTTTCGACTATTAAAAAGGGCACTAGCCCTTTGATTTTCTAATCAAATGATCCTTTTTTGAAGTTTCTATGACAACGCCTTCTATTTAAACCTTATATAACCCAGGGCATAACTTGAAACCCTTACCCTGAGGGTTTTGAGGAAGTGTCCTCCTCAAAAAATATTTTCTATGTAGAAATCAACTATGCTGAACAAAATGGTTATCTCAAAATTTTTATTGGATGTATTTGGGGAATTGATGGGCGAGGGGGGGGGGCTAGCTTCCCTCCAATCACTTTTTACTATTTAAAAGGACACTAGCCCTTTAAATTTCCAATAGAATGAGCCTGTTTTGAAGTTTCTACGACAGCGCCTTCTATAAAAACCTTATATTCTCCCAGGGCATAGCTTTAAACCCTTGCCCTGAGGGTTTTTTTGGGAGTGTTCTCCTCAAAAATATATTTTATATCTGGAAATCAACTGCGCTGATCAAAATGGCAATCTCAAAATTTTGATTGGATGTGTTTGGGAGAATGATGGGTGTGTGGAGAGGGGGGGCTAGTTGCCCTCCAATCACTTTTTACGCTTAAAAAGGTACACTAGAACTCTTGATTTCCATTCGAATGAGCCCCCTTTGAAGTTTCTACGACGACCCTGTAGCTTTGCCTCTGACAAGAAATAAGTCGACAATTTTTAAAAAAAGTCCAAGTATGTTTTTATTGATTTTGAAGTGAGACACCACTCGATTACTCTCTCACTCCAGAAGTAAAAAGAACATTCCTTTAGATCGCAAGTTAGTTTTTTTTGGCAGTGCAACAGTCAAAATTGGAAAAATTTACAACACCTGTCCACTATTTTTGTATACATTTGGTAGTTTTTCTTCCTGTGATGTCGCAGATGAATATAGTGAAAAGTGTAGATTGTGCGATCCATGCAAATTGCACAAGGGACACACAGTTGCTATTAAGGATTATAGTTCATGTCTCGAGGAAGTATGTAATTCTCATGTTAGAGGTTTCCTTTGCTCAAACTGTCACTATGATAAAAGTGATCAGTGGGAAAATTATTTTTATGGTATGATTAGAAAAAACTCTCAACGAACATTTAGATAACTCCTAAGAGACTGATATCGTCGCAGATTTAAATTGTTTTGGGAAGAAGATTTTGGTCCACTTTTCGATTGTCGAAACAACAATAGAGTATTGTTTTACGTAATCGCTGTGAAGAATCGTAATCGCTGTGTGTGTATTACGTAATCGCTGTGTATAATTATAAGCCTAAAGATTTTTACTTGGCTGTTACAGAGAGTTATTCTTCATTTGAGAATTTTTTGTGACATTATATTAAATAAACAAATTGAAGACCGGGAATTTTACAATATGAATGAAAAAAGTATCATTGACTTCAGAAGGAGATATGATAAGAGTGAAACTACAATGTATTGTAGTAAATGTAATCCTGACTTTTCCCTACAAGACCAATACATGGTGAATGCATATGAACTATCGCCACTGTTCGTTGCCGACGAGGATGAATACTTACATGCAGAAGAAGAAATCTAAAGAAAAAGGAAAAGACTTTTTGTTTATATATATGTTTTATTAATAAACAAATTTAAAAAACATTATTAGAACATGTTATTCTTAGAGCACTGAAATCAATATTATACAGATAGGAGAGGGTACTTTCCACAATGAAAACATTCAGGTGAAGATTATCTACGTAAATTTTATATAAATTCCTTATAAGTATATCCGCGGCGTCGGAAAACTAAAGACAATAGTACATGGAAGCCACAGCTTCTGGTCGTCAAATCTTGCACTCTATTCTGGTTTCGAACAATAGGTTTCCTATTGATTTCAATATAGGTGCTAATATGAGGGGTGTAGAATTTATATGGCAAGTAAAGCGGATTGAAATTCCAATAGTTTTTCTAATTTGAAATATGAATAGTAAGTGACCAGTTATTATTATATTTGACGGACTGCTAATAACAATGATAATGGTATGGTTATCATTTGAGTTTTTTCAAGGAAGTCGAAGGGTATACTATAGGATTTGTATTGGGACTTGAACAAGTGTAAGTTAAAAACATAAATTATTAAAATTGTGTTCATGGTGCCCGGTCTAGTAGAACAATACCGTCGGGGTTTGATCTCCCAATAGGTTTCAAATTTACTCAGTGATATTAACGGGATACTTTTAGTCAAAGCGTCTGTGAATATGCTCTCTAAACGTACATTCCCACTTCTAACAACTTTCTTATCTTGTGCCTGACAAGTCCAAAACAATTAAATAATGATTTTTTGAAAACATTGAATTGGTTATTCCATTTTCAAATAGTTGTAAATCGTGATCTAGTAATTACATAGTCAATTCATACAGAGTTTTGCAAGATTTTTTATCAAATGATAAAGTTCACAAGAGAATTCCATTCACCTTGCACAAGACTGGGTAAAGTCAAAAAATTAAAATCGTGGGTGGATGCTGGCTACGCTGAAACGGCACTACTACTTTTCACAAAGGCCAAGACAAGTTTCCAGGGGATTTTGTCATTGATAAATGACGAATCGGTATAACTTCGAGAACTGGTACCAATGTGATGTTGATTGGTGATCGTATGGGGAACAAGAAGTCTGATATTGTTACAACTGGCTCTCACTTATTCCACTGCCAATGCAACAGAGCTCATAACCTATTGTTTTCGAACATGAAGAATTGCTGAAGTGAGATTGGCGTTTGCTTCAGGTGCTGCAGCAAGTGTTTTTCTCAAAATTTTAGTGGCTGGAGCTAGTTGTAACTTTATGTCAGTCTTAACGATGGGAGGCAACCATTGATATATATTAAATATTTCATGATTAAATTTTCCAACTAAATGATACTCTTTAGTCACTGTAGCAGTTAACTTAACATCAATATCAACATTCGATCTATATTCATAACCCAGTGTCTGTCCTCTCAACTCCTTGTATGACTTTGGAGTCATCAACATAAATTGTATGTAGCTTGCATAGTTTCATAAATTATTGCTAGTGCTCATCAATGTTCCATTAATGAATGCATTAATTTGTCTGAACAAATTTTGTGGGATACAGTTCTCATAGGATAGACCGTCAGCAGTAGCGGTGGGTATATTGTCAGATTTTTTTTCACAACAACCTTTAAATCAATAAATGTGGATAATAAATCGATGAATGAATCTTCATTGGAAAATATTTGAAAGTGTATATTTTTCAACAGGGGTTGTTGAGGATGAAATTGCTCAGAGTAGCCATACTTTACACTGACATCAGCATTTTCAGCATTAAATAGATTCTATTAAGAGGTAATTGATGGATGCAATTCTTTTTGAGGGAGATAGGTCATATTAAGAGAAGGAATATTTCTTTGATCTAACAATCTCTTTCTTCTTCTCCTTATTGCTCTTCTTTTTTGTCTTCAAAGTCTTTGTTGATGTCTTTCGCTCTCCATCTGGGTAGAGACTGATGAGTGAATGATTTAATGAATGACTACCACGCACCCTTTTTAATTCCTTGCCATTTTGCTGAGATTTCATATGTTTGCCAACAGCTCTTGTTGTAGATCTAATATTTTCCTTAAGACTGTCGTTGAAATATTTTCCTGAGGCCCAGTCCTGTAGCGTTGAGGCAGCAAAATTTGTTGCAGCTAATACAATATATTTTCTGGCAAGGAGTAGTGCAGAACGAGATGGCCTAGCAAAGCAACTACTAAGACCATTGTCAGACATTTTAGTATGCCCCTTGTGTTAGTCCAACCCTTGACCTATTTAATAAGGACTCAGAGCAGCAACATCACAATCAATGGTAGGACAGACAATTGGAATACTTCTTTTGTTCACGTTAAGCAACAGGTCGAATTTGACAGGTAATGACACACGAACCCTTTGTTATAGCTAAAAGATCTCCGAGTTCACTTCTTAGTGTTAACAGACAGAATTCCAAATACGACTTGTTTACGGAAACATACTGGAGATGTCTTTAATATGAACATTGTTTTCTATACTTTTTATCTCGAGAACACGTAGAAGGGGGATATTTGAGTTACCAATTCTTGACGATTTCACAAATGAGCTTTAAATAAATATACTACTGTCCGAGGAAAAACTAGGTGCATAGTCTACATAGACAACATATTTCTTGCCACTGAAATTCTCTGCTTTAATAATACGCTTGTTAAAACCGAGAACCTCAAATTGATTGGATTTCATTCTCAAATGGATTGGTAATATCATTTCTCTTTTGTTCTGTCGAGTAGTTGAAAGTGAAACAACCTTTTTTTGACTTGCAATTTTTTGTTGATAACTCGACACAGCTCATGCGTATCGTTTTATTCCATATAGAGTATGACAGCAATAGGGTAATCATCAGAGTTTAAAGTTGCCAACTTCATCACCAAAGTCAAAGGGTCTTACTTTAATCTCATAAGGGGTCTCCTTTCTTAGATAATCATGTGTATTCTTGATAATACAATCGACGCGATCAACTTCATATCTACCTTCAGATTTAATGGCAGGAGAAAGTTTAGCCCCAAAATCACTTGTTCTATTCAAATCATCATAGAGAGGATTGGAAACTTTGGAAATGACTGTCACATAGAAATCATTGGACATTGTGTACGTACTCAGCACCTATCCAAGAATCAAATTCAGAGTTGTACCCAAACTAGCGAACAAGCAACTGTTACTTTCCACCCTGCTTTCGAGTTTTTAATACTTTTTCAAATTGATAAAAACCCCTGTCTTTAACTTTTTTTAATTAATTGTCATAAAATCCCCCCAAAATCTGATCATCATTGCGGAGATTTTGGGGAGATTTTATTACTATTAATTGCCAAAAGTTAAAGACAGTGGTTTTAGACCGGAGTTTTAGTTTAGTTTTAGTTTGGAGTTTTGATTTAGAGTTTTAGTTTAGAGTTTTAGTTTAGAGTTTAAGTTTTGTGTTTTAGTTTTAGTTTAGAGTTTTAGTCTAGAGTTTTAGATCGGGATTTTAGTTTAGATTTTTAGTTTACAGTTTTAGTTTAGATCTTATTTTAGATGCTTGATTTAGAGTTTTAGTTTAGAGTTTTAGTTTAGAGTTTTTGTTTAGTTTTAGTTTATAGTTTTAGTTTAGAGTTTTAGTTTATAGTTTTAGCTTAGAGGTTTGGTTTCGATTTTTAGTCTCGGATATCAGTTCCGAGTTGCAGTTTCGTGTTTAAGTTTTGAAATGCAGTTTATATTAGAAGTTTCGATTATTTTTCTAAAGTTTTATATTAGGGTTTCAGTTTCGAGTTGCAGTTTCGAGTTTTAGTTTAGAGTTTTAGTTTAGATTTTTAGTTTAGAGTTTTAGTTTAGAGATTTAGCTTAGAATTATAGTTTAGCTTATTAGTTTAGAGTTTTAGTTTTTAATCTTAGTTTAGAGTTTTAGTTTTGAGATCAAGTTTAGAGGTTTAGTTTACATTTTAGTTTTAAGTTTTTCGTTAAGAGTTTTAGTTTAGCGTTTTAGTTGAGAGTTTTAGTTTAAAGTTTTAGTTTAAAGTTTTAGTTTAGAGTTTAGTTTCGAGTTTTATTTTTGATTTTTAGTTTAGAGTTTTAGTTTAAATTTTAGTTTAGAGTTTTAGTTTAGAGTTCTTATGATTTCACATTTTGCAGATAGGAGCTTGAAACCTCAAAATTAAGGTTTTCTGATAAAAGTTTTCTATTATAAGGTTTTCTGATTTTCGTTAAGATTCTATGACTTTTTTTGATTGGCGTGAAGTTCAAAATTTGAAACATATGTGCTGAATTACATCTCTATTGGTTTTTAACATGAAACAACAACTATTGGTGCCAGTGGGTTCATCAGTTGTCCCTATCACAACTGACAAGTATATCCAACGATACCCCTAAGGTAAAGAGGGGACTTTAATTGTAAGATTCTTTCCAATCTCTACTAATTTCCAACAATCCTGCTGCTACTCAGCATCTGCTTGCTTCCTGCATTTTGCTTGGTTTCTGTATTCTGCTGTGCTTTGCTCATATTGCTACTTTGAAATGCCTACCAGGAGCCAATCTGGTGCTGCTAACTCTAGGCCTGCTAACCCAAGTAATCCTGCCATTGCTACGCCTGAGATTCAGACAGATATTACTAATTTGAAGAAGATGGCAAATTCAATTGAAGAAAATGTCTTTAAATCCCTGCTTACTACTGTTATAAAGAGCATTCAGTCACAAGTTCAATCCCTTGGTCTGCCTATGAAAGGTGACAAAGTTGACCTTAATTTGGCAGTAAAGGATCTGATGTCATGAATGTCCTGTAATAAATTACAGGACATTTTCAGTTCTGATAAAATAAAGTGAAAGGTTATTGTGTAGCAGTTGTTTTTTTTTGTTTTTTTCTGTTGATTTTTATCGCATTGTTTTTAAATTTTTGTGATATGGTTGTATTTTTTTTCCTTCCCTGATTTGTTTTGTGTGGATTTTGTGATTGTCACAAGGTCCTCTATAAGCTATGCTTCTTGGGACCTCTAGCGCTTAAGTGTATTTATATATTTATTGTAGTATTTAATAAATTGAATTGAATTGAATTGAATTTAGGTGTTGTTTCCCTCTTTTTTCAAAAATAATTCAAATTATTTCAGGCTCTCAACTTTTGATGGATAACACTAAACTTGATGAAACTTATATATTTAAAATCAGCCTAAAAATTCAATTCTTTTGATATATCAATTGGTATCAAAACTCCGTTTTTTAAAGTTTCGGTTCCTACTGAGACGAGTCACTCTTACTATACATTTCGTTACTACGAACTGTTCCATCAAGTAGCTAATTATGTCCAATGTATGCAATGGTTTGTTATTTCAATGATTGTCTATTACTGTAATTACAGCCTAAGATTGTGACGTCATTCATCAATCTATTTTTAGGAGTTATGGGTTATTTTAGTTTTTACTATTTGGCATGATCGTCTCTTACTACGTTGCTAGCTACCGCTGCAACCTGGAGTTTAAAAATAGCTATATACTAGATTACAAACAGGTAAAAGCTTACGTTGGAAAAGTCTTAATTGAAATAGTTAGGGAAAAACCTCAAAGAATCAGACAGCTAGCTTAGTCCAATGTATGCACTGGTTTGTTCTTCTATTGATCGTCTTTCAATGTAATTACTAAGTTTCGGCCATCTCTACAGCCATGATACCGATGAAGCTAAAATAGTCTCTATGTATTATCAATAGTTACTATGGGATTGAGTTCGTTCTTTACTATGACTATAGAAAAATGGGGTTTTTCGTTAACAAAGTATTTTGTTTTTTACATTATTTTTGTTAATTATGAAAGGTTTTTAAATACATAAATTTTCTTTCAAATGAGCCATTTAGCAGCTCTCTATGATTTACAGGGCCTAGCTAGCTAAGGCAAAAAAAAAAACAACAGCCGAAAAACAAACCTGCTGTCGATGCGGAATATCGTGGTTTCAGCCACTTTTTTTTAATTTTCAAACCAATTTATTTTCCTTGTTTTTCAAGCCAAGGGACAGTTAGTTTCCGTATATAAAGGTATACGACAATGCAGTTCTAATAGTGTTCTTCATTTTTTTGATCTGATTCAAGTTTTAGGAGTTATGGACTATTTTATGTTTTACAATGGGGCGTGATCGTCTTTTACTAGGTTGCTAGCTACTGCCACAACCAAGATTTTAATTACAAAAGGTTTTCAACCGCATCGATTTCCTTTAAAATTAGCCATTAAACAGTTCTCTACGATATTCCATTGCCAAGCTAACTTTGCAAAAAGAAGAAAAAAAGATGCCGTATATGAAGAATATCATGGTTTCAGCCACTTTTCTTGAATTTGAAGCCAGTATGTTTCTCTTGTTGTTCAAGCCAAGGGATGGTAAGTTTTCTATTTAGAGTTTTCGGACAAGGTGGTTCTAATAGTGTACTTCGTATTTTGATTTGATTCTAATTTAAGGATTTAGGGGCTATTTCATTTTTACTATGGGGCGTCATCGTCTCTCGCTAGGTTGCTAGCTACCGCTGCAACCTGGATTATAGTTAACTTATTAGTTGTTGAATATAATTCATGAATCTCTGAAGTTGCGAACTATGCTTGACAATTCAGTCAGCATAGGCTGGAATTCGTTGTTTATTATAACTTCTATCAACAACTACTGCATGAAACTCACCGGCTTGACTAATAATACCACTTCATAATCCCCATGTATGATTAACTAGACTGATAATTTGTATTGATCAGTATTGATACTGTAGAGAAGCAACTTTCAAAAGGCGTTTGCTTCAAGTTATCTTGTCAATCAGTTAATATTGTCTTTCTTTATTTTAAACTTACATAATTCACTTCTATCAAAAAGTTCCTGGCAATGAACTGTAACGTAAGAACGACCCGTCTCAATAGTAACAGAAACTCTAAAAACGGAATTCTAATATCCATTGTAATCTCGAAGAGCTTTATGGTTTCTTTCTCTAGGGAGAAGGAGTGGGTTTTGCTCTCTTTATTTAATTAGTTGAATACTGTCAAGTTGTCTGTCACTACCATGACTGCCTTGTCTCATAGCTCCTCTGCAAAGGCTTTGATCGTGTTGGTTACAGCTATCATCGGGAGAGTTCTCAGATGTCCTGATTGTGCAGATCAAGTTCTCAATCTCATCAAGGGTTAGATACACCCTCTTTACCTCCAGGTCTACCAGAGGTCTGTAAAAATCTGATCCGTCGTAGAGGTTGTACTTCTGATTTCTCGCTCAGAATAAACCCAAGTTTTTGCAGAAGAATTAAAATGATCCTTACACTGTTGTGCACTATGGACTTTTCCTAATTGTGCAGAGGCCTGTCTTCCATGTAAGCATGCAGTTAGGTGGTTTGAAGGTGGCAATAATTCACGATAGCTCAGATAAGGTGGCAGAAAATGGCTGTTTTTGAGGCTATCCAAAAGGAAGGGCAATTTGAACTGATAGATTTCGTTTTGAAGGTAAACCCCAACCTCATTTTGTGAGTTAGGTCCTTACAGTCGGCAGAAAGCAGGAAATACTTTCCAGAGATAATTATCTTAGTTCTTTTCTAATCTCCTGAGCCAAAGCAGAAACTGATTTTAAGACAGGATCTCTTCTCATAAGTATAAATTTGATTAGGGTATAAAAAGAATATTTGAAGGATGTTGCTGCCATCTCTTGATAGTATCAAAGAATTTCACCAGTTTTAAGATGGTGTCAGGAGAGATGTTCTCTGCCCTTAACATTTTTTTGACAGTACCTAAGGTGAGCTCACTGTTTGACAGTATGCTAAGAGCCACTCGTGTGGAAGACTCTAAGGTCAAAATTGACTTTCTGTCACCTTCTATGAACTTTCTGTTCGTTACTTTTCCAGTTTGTGAGAACAAACTGAAATTTAGGTTGACATGTGGTGCCTGTGAAGCTAAAAGTGTGTCTTGGCATTTATATGCTCTTGTTTGGCCAGATAGCTCTTGCTTTGTAACTCATGCCAGAGCATACCTGTAGGCTAATGCTGTAGGCGTTATAACACTATGTAATGAAGGTCTCTAGGCTCAAGGCGTCGTGACCTTATGTAATGGTGGGCTGTATACCCAAGGCATTTTTACTTTATGGAATGACCGTCTGTCCACCCAAAGCGTTATGATCATATCTAATTACAGCCTGTACACCCAATGTGTTATGACCTTATATAATGCCGGTCTTTAGTACCAAGGCGTAATGACCTTATGTAATTACGGCCTTAACACCCAAGGTGTTAAGACCTAATGTAATGACGGTCTGTACGCCCAAGATGCTATGACTTTTTGTAA
The DNA here is from genome assembly GCF_049724085.1 of Artemia sp. Qi Xiang Cuo. Lineage (NCBI taxonomy): Eukaryota > Metazoa > Arthropoda > Branchiopoda > Anostraca > Artemiidae > Artemia > Artemia sp. Qi Xiang Cuo. The sequence continues at coordinate 63,954,748 of NC_142808.1, read as the reverse complement.
TATCAGTCTTTATTACAGTTATCTAATATAGATCTCCATTATTTAAAAAAAACGCCCAAGGTGTCATGACCTTATGTAATGACGATATATACACCCAACGTGTTATGACCTTAGGGAGTGAGTATTATACCTGGTATACAAATCATTAAATATACAAATAACTGCAAATAAGGCCTAAAAATATTCACCTCTAAAATTTTTTGTTCCATTTTTAGCATACCTCCAGGGTTGGCAGCTGCCAAAGTCTAAAAAGGACATAAATCAAGGCAAGAAAAGGGGAGACCTTCACTCAAAGAGCGCAATTCGGAAACAAAGAATTTCGGGTCCGGCGACGGTCTATTCTAACCACTTACACCACCATGGAAAAATCGGCTAGCAAAGTAGCAGGGCTACATGGCAACTTTCAAATTTACATATAAAAATATCTTTTACTAAAAAAAAGCTAACAAAACACAAATTGTGCAGCAAAAGTATCGGCAGCTTTGGAGTTTGGTCGAATTCTGCAATTGGCAGCTTTGGAACTTTGTCCATACCTGCTCTTACATCACTGGAAAGTAATTAAAAATTTATCATGGAATCAATGAACAGATTATCATTAAAACAAATTTAATATATAAAATAAAGTAAGGCAGACTCGCTGCTTAAATGAACCTCTAAATAATGAGGTTTATAATAAATATCTTTCTCTTTATAGATAAAAGAAAAAGTTTTGCTAGAAATTTGCACGTGGTAATTATATCTCCAATCTATCCAAGAATTTGAAATGAACTATAGCTGACTTCATCGTAGTAAAGTCAAATACCCCACCGTAGCAGCAAAAAACTGGTGAACACAATTTTTAATTAATAATAATTTTTTTTAAACAGATACAATATATTTGGCAACGAAATTATACCCTACGTCAACTAAAAGGGCAAGTATATTTATACCACTATAAAATATTTAAATTAGCCGCTGGGACTAATTCACCTCCAAATCTCTAGAATAGCTTACTTCTTCCGAGAAACAAATCTATAAGCCAATGCGGTAGATGTTATTTTATTTTGTAATAGTGTTCAGTACACCCAAGAACGTTATGAGAGGCTAAAGTAAAGGCCATACGGCTCAAATGTTTTATTATTATTATTTTTTCCCCGAGGCACTTTATATGGTAGTGGTCGTCATAGAAACTTCAAACGGGCTCATTCGATTGGAAATCGAGAGTTCTAGTTCCCTTTTGAAGAGTCAAAAATGATTGGAAGGCAACTAACACCCCTTCCACGCCCACTAGTTCCCCAATCACGTCCAATCCAAATTTTGAGATAGCCGTCTTGTTCAGCGTAGTTGATTTCCAGATAGAAATTATGTTTTTGAGGAGGACACCCCCCCCTAGAGCCCTTATGGCAAGGGTTGTAAGTTATGCCCTGGGGACATATAAGGTTTTTATAGAAAGCTTTGTCGTAGAAACTTCAAAAAGGACTCATTCGATTGGAAATTCAAAGGGCTACTGCCTTTTTTAATAGTCGAAAGTGATTGGAGGGTAAGTAACCCCCCTCTCATACCCACCTTTTCCCCAAACACATCCAACCAAAATTTTGAGATAGCCATTTTGTTCAACGTAGTTGAAAATTCAGGAAATTAGGTCTTTGAGGATAACAAACCCTCCCCCCACTCATCAGGGCAAGGGTTGTAAGTTATGCCCTGGGGGCATATAAAGTTTTTTTATAGAAAGCAATGTCGTAGAAACTTCAGAAAGAGCTCATTTGATTGGAAATTTAAATGGCTAGTTCCCTTCTTAATAGTCGAAAGTGATTGGAAGGCAACTAACACCCCTTCTACGCCCACCATTTCCCCAGTTACCTCCAATCAAAATTTTGGTATAGCCATTTTATTCAACGTAGTTGAAAGTTCTGGAAGTAATATGTTTGAGCAGGACACTCCCTCCATAGTCTTCAGGGCAAGGGTTATAAATTATGCCCTGGGGGTACATTTGGTTCTTATGGAAAGAATGCTCGTATAAACTTCAGAGAAGGGCTCATTTGATTATAAATTGAAAGTTCTAGTTCCCTGTTTAAGCGTCAAAAGAAATCGGAGGGTAACCAACTTGCCCCCCCCCCCAATCCATTTTTCCCAAATGCATCTGATTAAAATATTGAGATCGCTAATTTGTTAAAATAGTTCAAAGATCATATAACAAAAATTCCGGTGTCGACGAAACCCCCCAGGGCCGGCGTTATAAGTTATGCCCTGGGGGCATATATGGGTCTTATGGAAGGAATTCTCGTATTAACTTCAACAAGGACTCATTTGATTGGAAATTTAAAGTTCTAGTTCACTTTTTAAGAGTCAAAAGAGATTGGAGGGCAACTAGCTCCCCCACGCCCCTAATTTCTCCAAATGTATTTAATAAAATTTAGAGATAGCCATTTTTTTTTTTTTTTCAAATTTTTTTTTTTTTTTTTTTTTATTCCCCCCTCCTCTCCTCTCGGTGACTTTCAAATTTTATTTAACAATATCTCATAATTTATTTAATGTCACCTACTCTTTTCTTAAAAAAAGAAAAAAAAAACTTCTTCAAAAAAAGAAAGAAAAAAAAAATCCATATATTAAAATTATATAAAATTGAGCATTCCAAAATATATCAGGTTATAAAAATAGAGGTATACTACATTTCTAATTTCATATACCATTTAGGTTCATCCTATATCTCATGCTGCCCTTCCCCCTTAGGGCACCCCTTCCATCGTGACCTTAAATTACACTTTTCAAATCCTTTTTCATCAACCTCTATTTACCCCTATATATAAATTAATTTTACCCCCATCCCCCAAAATAACAATATAAAAAAAAAAAAAAAGAGATGTAAATTAAAAAATCTACATTTAAAAAAAAAAAATACTAATAGTTAGAATGTCGCATTATACCGTCCCGTCATTTCCTTTACCTTTAGTAAGCATCTTACATTTCTCCTTTGGCTGCTCTGTTTTCTTTAAAATTTATCTTTATCCTACTTTTAAAACTTCTCAAATCCCTTTAAAACTTTAACTTTATCCTACTTTCAATACTTATTTCATTATCATTCTTTTATTCCTTTTTTAAATAACAACAATTCAATTTCTAATTAAAATTTCTTACAAAAACTTTTTTTTCTCTCTTTCTTTTCCTTTTCATTATTTCTTCTTTTTTCCCTTCCTTCTCTTTTTTCCTTCTCTTTTGAGATAGCCATTAAATTACAAATTGCTCAAAAGTCAGATAACAAAAACTCAGGTGTCGTCACAATCCCCCAGGGCCTGGGGGCAGACGTTGTAAGTTATGCCCTGAGACATATATGGTTCTTATAAAAGAGATGCTCGTTTAAACTTCAGAGATTGCTCATTTGATTGGGAATTGAAAGTTCGAGCTCAGTTTTTCATTGTCAAAACAGATCCGAGGGCAGCTAGCCCCCCCCCCCCCACCTTCTTTTTCCAAACCCATCTGATTAAAATTTTGAGATAGACATTTTGTTAAAAACATAGGTCGGATAGGAAAATCTTCGGTGTCAGTATAACCCCCAGGGCCCAGTGGAAGACGTTTTAAGTTATGCCCTAAGGGCATGTATGGTTCTTATGAAAGGGATGCTCGTATAAACTTCATGGAGGGCTCATTTGATTGAAAACTGAAAGTTCTAGTTCACTTTTTAGGAGTCAAAAGAGTAAAGGGCAACTAGTCCCCCCACGCCCTGTTTTTCTCGAACCCTTCCGCTACAAATTTTGAGATAGCTAGTTTTTTGGAAATTTTTCAAAAATTAGATAACAAAAACTCCCCCTAGGGCTCGGGGGATAGGCATGGTAAGTCTTGTCCTAGGGGTGTGTATGGTTCTTATGAAACGGACGCTCGTATAAACTTCAGAGAAGGTTAATTTGATTGAAAATTGAAAGTTCTAGTTCAATTTTTAAGAGTCAAAAGATATCCGAGGACAACTAGCCCCCCCCCCCAAACACCCCTTTTTCCCCCTAGCCCATCCAACGAAATTTTTATAATAGCCATTCCATTAAAAATATTTTAAAGGTCAGATAAGAAAAATCTCTGTGTCGACGCAACCCCCTAGGGCCCAGAAGCAGACGTTTTGAGTAATGGTTCAGGGGCATATATAGTTCTTATGGAAGGGATGCTGGTATAAACTTCGGAGAGGGCTCATTTGATTGGAAAATGAAAGTTCTAGTTCACTTTTTCAGAGTCAAAAGAGATCGGAGGGCAACTAGCCCCCCCCCCCACCCCTCCACGTCCTAAATGCATCAGATAAAAATTGCGAGATTGTCATTTTGTTAACATTAGTTCAAAATTCAGATAAAAAGAAACTCCGGTGTCGAAACAGCCCCCCAGGGTTGGGGGGAAGGAGTTTTAAGTTATGCCCTGGGGTTATATATGGTTGTTATGGAAGGGATGCTCTTATAAACTTCATAGAGAGCCCATTTGATTGGAAATTGAAAGTTGCAATTCACTTTTTAAGAGTCAAATGTGATTGGAGTGCAGCTAGCCTCCCCCCACACTCCATTTATTTTTTTCCCAGAGTCACTTCATATAGAAGGGGTCGTCGTATAAATTTCAAAAGTGGCTCATTCGACTGGAAATCGAGAGTTCTAGTTTTCTTTTAAGAGTCAAAAGTGATCGGAGGGCAACTAGCCCCCCTAATCCTTTCTTCCCCAAATATATCTGAAAAAAAAAGTTGAGATAGCCATTCTGTTAAAAATATTTGAAAGATCATATAACAAAAACTCCTTTAGGTATGGCCATTTCTTTAAAATAGTTCAAAGGTCAGATAAGAAAAACTCCTGTGTCTACATCCCCCCCGGGCCCGGGGCAGGCGTTGTAAGTATTGCTCTGGGGGAATATATGGTTCTTATGGAAGGTATGCTTGTATAAACTTCGGTGAGGGCTCATATGATTGGAAATTGAAAGTTCTCGTTCACTTTTTAATAGTCAAAAGAGATCGGAGGGCAACTAGCCCCCCTCTCCATGCTCGATTTTCCTCAAACCCATCTGATAAAAACTTTGAGAGACCCATTTTTTCAAAATAGTTCAAAAGTCAGATAACAAACACTCCGGTGTCAACACAACCCCCCCCCCAGGGCCCGGGGGCCAGGCAATGTAAGCTATGTCCTGGGGCCGTATGTGGTTCTTATGGAAGGGATGCTCGTATAAACTTCAGAGAGGATTTATTTGGATGGAAATTAAAAGTTGTAGTTCATTTTCTCAGACTGAAAAAAGATCGGAGGGCAACTAGCCCTTCCCGCCCCCCACGCCTTTGGTCTTTCGGATGGATAAACTCATCCGATAAAAATTTGAGGTGACTATTTTGTTCAAAATAGTTCAACCATCAGATATTAAGACTCTGGGGTTGACACAAACCCCCAGGGCCCAGGGAAAGGCGTTGTAATATATACTCTGAGGATATATTTGGTTCTTATAGAAGGGATGCTTGTATAAACTTCAGAGAGGGCTCATTTTATTGAAAATAGAAAGTTCTAGTTCACTTTTAAAGAGTCTAAGGAGACCGAAGGTTAATTAGCTCCCCCCACGGTCTTTTTCCCAAAACTATCCGATACAAATTTTGAGATAGCCATTTTGTTAAAAATAGTTCAAACATCAGATAATAAAAACTCCGAGGTTGATTTAAACCCATTTTTTCACTTTGATATTGTCACTTCAATACCAGTTTTGATACTTTGATGATAATTTAATTTTTTTTAAAAAGGTCTGATTCTGAAATAAGGATTTTTAAAAACTTGAAGCTTTTTGCAATCATAAACGAACAAAAATTAATAAAAAAAAACTTTCCGAAAAATAAGTTTTTTAATGAAAAGTAAAGGCCATTTTAAACTTAAGCTCAGCAGATACAAATACCTGTTAAAATTCAAACTCAAAACGACCAGAAATTACTATTAATGAATAAATGAAACCCAAAACGAACAGAAATTAAATAAACAATCACAACAAAACACACACAACAAGTAATAATATAAATGAATAAATAGATCTGAAAGCGAGTAATGCTTAGATTGAATATGAAACTGAAGCTTAAAACGAAAAAAAATTTCCTATGAAAGTATAAATGAAACTTAAAACGAACAGAAACTAAATAAACATTCAATGCAAACAAACATACAATAGATATTAATGTAAATTAATAAATAAATCTTAAAACGAGTGAAACTTAAATTAAATATGCAAATCAAGCTTGAACCGAATACAATTAATACAAACAAGAGTTTGGGTATCATCTCCAGCTTTCACTGTAAAAGTCTAAAACCTACTGCGTCATTGGCGCTTTACTGAAAACTATATGCGTCTTGAACACTCATGGAAAGTATAAAGAACATCAAATTGTATATTTTCTGTATAATTATATTAATTGTCGAAAAATCCATCCGTTCAAGACTGTATTTCATCGTAATTTTATTCTTATTTTCAATGCTGTAAGAACTGGAAAAGAAAATATTTGTAATATAATTCGTTTTCAGTTAAACGCCAATGACTCAGTAGGCTTTTGGTTTTATTTACAGTTAAGGAAGCGGGCAGTATCCAAACACTTGTTTGTAGTGAAACTATATTCGTCTTGAACAACTTTAAAAAGAGCTAATAAATTAAACCGAATATTTGATGCATAATGATATTAATTGCTGAAAGCTCATCAGTTTAAAATGTTACTATAGTTTTAATGTTTATTTTCAATATTAATTACAAAAGAAAGTATTTATCATAATAATGGTTTTCAGTAAAGCGCCAATGACACAGTAAGTCTTAGACTTTTACAGTGAGAGAAGGATGTGATACCCAAACTCTTGTTTGTAGTAATTTTTGTTCGTTCCTAGCATGATTTGCATATTTAATTTAAGTTTCACTCGTTTTAATATTTATTTATTAATTTACATTACTATCTTTTGTATGTTTTTTTGCATTGATTTTTTAATTAATTTCTGTTCGTTTTAAGTGTCATATATACTTTAATAGGAAAATATTTTTTTTCATTTTAAGCTCGATTTTCATATTCAATCTAAGCATTACTCGCTTTAAGATCTATTTATTCATTTATATTATTACTTGTTGTAGGTTTTTTGCTCTGATTATTTATTTAATTTCTGTTCGTTTTGGGTTTCATTTACTCTTTAATAGTAATTTCTGGTCGTTTTGAGTTTGAATTTTAACAGGTATTTGTATCTGCTGAGCTTAAGTTTAAAATGGCCTTTACTTTTCTTTGAAAAACTTATTTTTCGGAAAGTTGTTTTTGAATTAATGACCTTAAACAATGACAGTCTCTACGCCCTAGGTACTATGACTTTGTTTAATGAATAGTTTGTATGCCCCAGGGGTTATAACCTTGTGTAACGACGGTCTTAACGTCCTAGTTTTTATTACCTAATGTAATGAGAGTCTCTACGCCAATGGCGTTATGACCTTATGTAACGGATGTGTGTACGTTCTCGGAGTTATGACCTTATGTTGTAAACTTATTATTATATTATATAATACGATATTATCAGAAATCTTAAAAAGAATCAATAACTATTAAATATGTATTACAATTCTCAATCGATTTAAACTAGCTAATTCCCAATTTGAACGTTAACCAAAAATTAATGTAAGTAGGTCATTAGCGTTAAATATTTTCGTCGAAACATTTAAGGGTTTACAGCCATTAAACAAACAAATACATCAACCATTAGAAGCAAAACGGCTTTAAAAATGGATTTTCTCAATCTCTATGCCAAATTATTACCATATGTAAAAGTATAATACCCATTTATCGTACCCAGGCCATTAAAATACAAATAATTGATAGATCAGTCAGAAAAAAAACTAAAATCAAAATTATAATACGAAGAACTCAATCCAAAGAAATTACCTTGGATAGGGTATTTCCGTTAAACTCCGTTCTTGAGCCACAAAATAAAAACTGATTGGATTTATGTATGTGAGCAGGGCTGTTCGTCATGGAGATATTTTTGCAGAATTTTTGTGGTGTTTAACTCTGGCTACGTATTAACAAAACCGAAGAAGCTTTTGTTAATAATATACCAATGTGTAAGGTAATAGGAGCCGCCAAAGCGGATTGGTTCTATTGTTCCTTGCAAATTTACAAAAGATTGTTTTATCTTCATTCATGATAGCCATTTTGTATATGTCTTGTATTTCTTTCAGGTACTCGACATACATTGGAATACAGAAGAAACAAAAGACACCAGTGATTCACAAAACAGACATGGAGATTTGGAGAAAATGTTTCAAGAAGAAAATCTAGTCAGTTCCTTCATTGTTGACCGTCCCCCCGATAGGAAAAGTGTATCTTACAGACTCCTTCACCGTCTGGAATTGAACTATTATGAATCTTCTGATAAAGAACAACAAGATATTTCCACTCTTCTTAACACTTATTCGCCCCGAGATAACATAAATGTCTTAGAGCTTCTGCTTGAATCAAGATTTTCTATTCCAATATCATCCAAAAACACTTTGGAGTTACTTCGGATAACACAAAGAATAGAAGAGCACGTGTTTCTCGGAGAAGATCTAAAGCTTCCACGAGTTGCCATAATAAGCCAAGTAAGAAGCTTTGAAAGTTCTACAGACTATATTATGGAAGATCTCTTTAACTTGAGAAGCTCTCAGAAAAATATTGAAATATCCCCTTTAGAGGTTGGCCAAGGTTTAGTTTGTTGTACAAACAGGAACAAGAAAGCCTGCATTGTTATACATATTCAGGGTGATTTTGAACCATATTGGGAATTCCTCAATGGTTTTGTTGACTACCTTGTGGTCGAAGACGAATATTCATCTAAGTTAAATAAAATATCTCCATTTATAAGTAAATATTCTTCCAGAAAATTTTTACCACAATTCATTACAGTATGGATTCCTAGTCAGAAGAGATTCATTAATCCTGATAATAGTCCCTTTAATATTATTGAAGGCCCCTTGAGGTATCTGATTGAAATGCATCAGAAACAGAAATTAGGCGAGGTTTTTGGTTTTGCTGGACTGCATAAAAAACCCTTACACTCTTTGCCTATTTCTTTGCTTAATGATGGACACCCAACACCAAATTTAAGGTTTCCTACATTAGACATTTTGAGAGAAATGTACAAAAATGTTTCAGATCTGGATGGCATTGAAAACTATAGGTCAGATGTTCTTGTTCTGCAACAAAGTTTTGCTGTAGAAGGTGCATTGCAAGGCGATTTAAACGAATTTACACTAAAAAATGACGAAAAAAGTCGTTTAGAGACAGAATTAAGAATATATGAACAAAAGCAGTTTCGCGAGAGTCACTGCAAAAATTTTACTGCACAGTACCCAGAAAATGACCCCCTAATGAAATATTTCCTTAAAGGCTTCCAGAAAAAAAGTATTGACAATATTTTGCTTCATTTTCGTGTGCTTGAGGATGGTATTGCACTAAATATGAAGAATTCCAAAATTGTGGCTGAACTAGATGAAGTGCTACGTGAAAAAACCAAAAAATTCGTCAAACACCAGAATTTACTCACTAAAGGCTCTGAAGACGAGAAAAGTTATACAGAATCTGTTAGGGAAGAGTATATAACTGCAAAAAAGAAACGGAACCATGCTTACATATCTGTACGTCACTTGTGGAGGGAAGCTGCATTACTTTATTCATCTGGAATATCTGGAACTTTTGACTATTTGCCACAAATGGCAGCCGCTTGCCTGATTTCTGGAGAAACCTTAGAAATTTATGATGGAGATGCAAACATGCTAAATGATAATTGGATAGCAGCTATTTTAAAAAATTTAAAATATTTACTCCCAAACAAAAGGGTTTTTGTATTGTCTTTACTAGGAGAGCAAAGTTGCGGAAAATCAACATTACTGAATGTCATGTTCGGAATTCGACTTACAACGAGCTTAGGTCAGTGCACTAGAGGTCTTTCAATGACACTAATAAAAACAGAAAACAGAAAAGAATACGATTATGTCATTATATTTGACACTGAAGGTGTCCGCTCACCCGAACATAAAGGTATTGATGGTAGCGTGAAGCGGGATAATAAAATTGCGACTCTTTCCATCTTACCATCAGATGCAGTTATCCTTGTTATTAAAGGAGAAAATGACAATGCTTTGAAGGACATTTTACCTATTGTTGCATTAGCCTACAAGGGATCTAAGCTGGCAGAGGAAAAATGGGGCATAGTTGGCTGTAAGATATTTGCAGTCTATAATCAAGTAAAGTGTGATGAAGGGAACATAAATAAGCTTCAGATGATTTTTTCTGAACTATCAGCAAACCTTGCTGAATCCCTAAAAACAGCAAATTTGGTACAAGATTCGGATGTTCACACCTCTGTTAGGTTCCCACCAATGTTTACTAATGAGGAGGACATACGGGTTTTTGGATGTAATACTAAGGGTGATCCACCGAACGATATTCCAAATGAGGAATTTAGTGAGAAAATTATCGATTTCAGAGAGTATATTCATGACCAAGTCGTAACTCAGCCAGGATGGAATGCCAGAAAAATAGAAAGCCTAGACAAGTATTTATTTTTAGTTTGGGACTGCTTGAAAAATGCTAACTTTGACCTATCTTTTGAAACAGTAATTGATAGATACACGTACACTGAACTTCAAAGAAAGTATCATGATATGAGAAACGAATTTCACAAATCATATGAGGACGAATATGATTTCTTGATCGCAAAATATAAAAAGGATTTCTCTTCTACAAACAAAAAACTGAGTACCTTGTGTGAAATATTGAAGCTTCTTGAAAATTTCGAGGTGAGAATGAGACCGCAAACTGAAAAATTTAAAAACAAAGTTGAAAAACTCGTCGAAGAAAAACTGTACAAGAAGTGGCAACGTGAATATTTAACAATAGCTAATGACACCATTAAACTTACAAATGTTCTTTGGCGTAACAAGCTGGAAACATTCTTGAGAAATCTACTTCTCTTTGACGAGAAAATCAAAGAATACGAAAAAGAAATGAGAAATCATATAAAAAGAGCTTCAAAAATAATGGGTATTAAAGAAAAAACGAAGCAAGAACTAATAGATATGTTTGAAAATTCCTTTGAAAGTATTTTACAAAAGGCTAAAGAAGGAAACCCTCCTTTGGATGTCAGGGATGCTGTCATGAGGGCATACAAAGACAGTCAAACTATTAAATACCTAGGAGTTGACCTCTTTTTGATAAACAAGGAGGGTGGTCCCCATTTCCGGGAGACTATTGGGAGTAAAATTCAGGAATTTATGAATTGGGTATCCCGTGACAAAAATGCTGAAAATGAAAGGAATAGAGCTGTTGCATCTATTGTGATAAAGTTTGCACGAGGAAGAAAAGACTACTCTGATTTAGTTGTGCACGACGTTATTAGTGAGATTGAAAATTACCTAAGAAACTTGAGAGGAATTAATAAGGACGAGAGAAAAAATATTCATAGATGGGCACACGATCTATTAGTACATATTCTTTGTGACATACAAAACAAGTGGGAGCAAGAAAATTCTGTTTATGTGCGCTTCTGTTCAATGAAAGAAGTTATGCGTGGTTTTTATCTTGACGTTGTAAAGGGTGTTGAAGAAGTGGAATTCATAAAATTGAGACTTTCTGATTTTTTTTCAAGACAGACTTTAAAAGCTTTTGAAAGTGAAGTTGAAGAAGTTGTTATCGCTATGTTAAAAAAAAAATCTTGGCCTTATTATTATGCAATTATGCAAGGTCATATGGATTTATATTTGATTCAAGAGGTAGAAAAGAAAAGAAAAGGTATTGGAGAAGTTTTAGTCCTCATTATTGATGCTGCTAAACTAAAAAGACTTACAACTAGCAGACTGATCCGCCTTGGAATTGAGCAAGTCCTTGAAACTCAGAAATGGGAGGAGTTCCAAGGTAAACTGGAAACATGTCTTAGAAAAACGTATGATGATTCCCCAGAAGGCGAGGAAAAAGGACTAAAACGTTTTCAATTTTGTCAGCTACTTAAGTCCTTTGATGCTTTCGAAAGCAGATACATACCAAACGAACTTAAAAAAGAAATGAACACTATTGGCCGGGCAGACTTCGAACAAAAGGATGTGAATTTTGAACTGGGACACATTGAAGCCATTAATGCTTCATTGTATAAGTCCTTTGGATCCTTGAACAAAGAAATGATCATTGTTAATATTATGGCTCGACTTGAAAACAACGTCGATTTTGAAGCAGGATTTTGCACGGCGTGTCAAGAGCCTTGTCCCCTTTGCAAGAGTCCATGTTTTCGTGATTTCTCTCACATTGGTCCTCATGACACTTTTCATCAGCCATGTGGCTTGTTAGGTGGGCATTGCAGACATAGCGGTCAGTTGACAGCCACTGCCTGTAATACTTGTCCTCTTGACCACTCATTCACACTTGAAAATGGAGAAAAATGGGATTTCTCTGATTTTTCAAAGAAATTCAATGATTGGCTTCAGCCTGATAGAATTCGGCCTGTCTCAGATTACCGAGAATACTTGATCCGGAAATATAACAAAGAAATTGCTAATTTTTATAAAAAAAAACCTTGTGACTCACTATGCTCTGCAGAAGACCTGAATGTTGTCACAAACAAAATTAAGCGTAGAATTGATTTTTATAAAGATTTTCCAAATAAGAAGAAGTAGAAAGATGAAAACATGACATTAATTATAATGAAAATACTCTATCAAATAAACTCACTGGTCTTATTAAATTCTAGCATGCAAAGGTTAAAAATCTTACGAATTCAAGGAGATGAACCCGTTAAGCGGAATTCCTATTTCAAGATTAAAAAAGGTACGTTTTTAAATCGAAAGAAGACTATTTGCTTCTTTTGAATGCCTTTGATAATAGTCCTTTAAAAGGTATTTTGAACTATAGGTGCCAAGGCACCTTTGTTTAACCAACTGATTTTTCATGTGGTACATCTGACACAAAGAATTATTGGATTTATTTCGTTTTTTTCAAAATATTTGATTATGAATGAACATTAATATATCGTTGACATGATCTCAGCTATCCAACTGGAATTCAGACTAAAGACTTTTCATATGTTCAAAATCCAGTGAAAGGAATGATTCAATTTCGAAAATCCTGTCTGCATTATTTACTTCACACATTACTTCGTCCTGGGTTATGTTTTAGTAGGTAATCTGGCATAAGTTCGTTATTTCCTTTTTTTGAGTCCATGTTTGTCTTTTGTCATTTTTATTTTATTTTTATTTCTCCAACATTTATGAAAACTAAGCTTTCTAAAAATAAAACCAAAGAGTATATGATGATGTAATTGTTTCACTGTTTAAGCTATTGTTGAAATACTTTTTATTAATATATCTATTAAACTATCTATTTGTCTTATATTAAAAATATGACTAACATTACTGTTGCCTCTCAGTAACACCAAATCAAAGGTTTTTTTGACATTTTATGACCAGACTCAAATTGGAAGTTGATAAAAATGGAATAAAAGAAGTATTGTCATATTTTTAAGTATCGACCAGTTCTTTCTACACTTACAGAAGTTACTTTGCACCTTTGTAGATAAGGTTTGAAAACAGCTATTTCAATCAGATATACAAATTCAGAAAAGTGTTGGGAATGGTGAGAAAACTTTGCTTTCGATTTATTATTTAAGATTCTGTTTTTGAAAATTTTAGGGATGGCATTTACTAAACCCAAAATACAAAAATATCCTTATAAAGGGAGAGTTTTAGCAGTGAAAACTATGGATTCGATAGTTTTTATTTTTAGTATCTTTTGGTTTTAAATTTTCTTTCTCTTTTTTTAGTCAGGTTTTAAAATTGTGCCTTCGTCAGATTCCACACGCTTTATTTAATGACGGCCAAATGTTTGTGAAGTTATTCTCTTTATCTTCTGACTGGCCAAAAAGTCAATGTATTCAAAATTTCTCCTTTGTTTGGTTATGGCAGTTAATTTTGTTTGAGACCTTATAAACAAAATTAAAGGTTTTACTACAGTTTAACAGATCTAAGAAAAATTGATTATATGTTAATTAGTTGTTATTCTTCCGGGAATGAAAAAAGGGCAAAACTAAAGTATTGCTTTAACAACAACAAATAGTTTCATAATAGGTCAACTTAAAAAGGTGAAGTTTTTGAACTAATAAAATGAAACCCTAAGCAAACTTGGGGCAATTTAATATTAAAAGAGACATGACGAGTAGACTTTGCAAAACTAAAAGTTAAAGAACTAAGAAATTATTGATTTTAAACCCTATTGTAGGCTCTAGCGGAACGAAAAACACTATTTTAATCAACTAAAGAAAAGAACAAAAACAACAAATAAACCTCTGGAATCTAATTAAAAGTGAAATCCGTCATTTAGTATAAGATTTCAAGGAATAAATTCATTATGTATCCTAAAAACAAAATATCCAGCGGACTTTGAACACCGTACGATAAATTGTAAAAAAAAGAAACGTCTCAAGTTGGGAATGAAAGCAGCTTATTTGAAATTGCTCTGATGACTGAATCGTCTAATATCTTGATGTTTTTGAGATGTCTGAAGTTGTTCTTTGAAGTTTTTTATTTCTTTAAACCAATTTTTATGCTCTTGATTATTAGTAGTAATCAACCTTATACTTTGCGGGCGCCCCTGTACCAAACAGGTTTCTGGTAGGTATAGTATTCTACCGGTCCTATAGGTAAACATTTCTACAGGGCATTACACCTTTTCAAAGAGAGTGAGTATCCTCTCACATGGCCTTATACTTCTACGACTTTACGTTCCTTCCTATGCTATTCTGGGCCTTTATGTTCCCTCCTATGCTGTTCTGGGCCTTTATGTTCCTTCCTATGCTATTCTGGGCCTTTACGTTCCTTTCTATGCTATTCTGGGCCTTTACGTTCCTTCCTATGTTATTCTGGTCCTTTACGTTCCCTCATATGATATTCTGGGCCTTTACGTTCCTTCCTATGCTATTCTGGGCCCTTTGCGTTCCTTCCTGTACTATTCTGGGCCTTTACGTTCCTTCCTATGCTATTCTGGTCCTTCATGTTCCTTCCTGTATTATTTGGGGCCTTTACGTTCCTTGACCTTTTCAAAGATATTCAGAGCTCCCTCACATGGTCTTCTGGATTTGCCTCACATTGCGTTATACTATGTACCATCTTGTACTAGTTAGGACCTTGCATAACGTGTTATGAAGGACAAGTTTTTCTGACACAATTTACCAGATTATATATCAATTATTATTTTTTTTGTCACTATTCCAGTTTTTTCTAAACCAGTATTTGCATGTGGTTACTCCACATACGGTAACTTGATTAAGTATTGTCAATTTAAACAAGTTTTTCTGACACAATTTACAGACCAGATTTCTACTTCATATATTTTTTGATAACTTGATAGGTGATTTGAATAAAAGGAATTCAAATATTTTGTCTATGAAATAGATGCTAACTCAATTTGCAAAAGGGTATTCCATTTGCATAACTCTGATCTGAGTGAATTGTCGCCGACAATGAGATTTAATCACTGCTAAGCCTATTGTTATTGCGAGAGAGTTATCCCAATTTACAGCTTAGTGTTAACTGACAGACTCCCAAATACGAACATTTTGAAAAGCAGACAAAAAATCAGACATTATAATCAGAATTATTTGATTAACATTTAAAAAGGGGTAATGAGATATATGATCTGTATAATACACAACTGATGTTTGATAAGTATTGTCAACTTAAAATAGGATCTAACGTTCCCTTCACCCCCCCCCCCCCCATTTCTGAGGGCAGGGAGGGGGAGTCAATTTCGGAGGCCCGAAGGAGTTGTTAACTCGGGTAATTTGTTATAAATTTGAAAAAATGCCTAACGACGAATCGGAAATGGTTGATTAACATTTGCAAAAAAAGGGTTAAATTGGGTTGAGTTGCACGAAGGTTCAGTAGTACGAGAGTTCAGTAGCAGGGGCGATTCTGTTGTACAGGTTTTCGGTTATACCGGGGTTCTGTTACATGGTGGGATTCTGTTGAACGAGGGGGGGGGATTTGAGATTTGGAAGAGAGGGGGTGATAGTGTAATGTATAATACACAAGTGATGTTTTGGAGAGTATTGTCAATTTAAAATAGTTTAGAAATAAAAAAATAACAAGAAATGGCTGAAAAGTGTTTTGAGGGAGATGGACTGCATGGAGGGTTGAGATGCACGAGAGTTCAGTTAAAGGGGGGTACAGTTACATGGAGGTTTAGTTAAATGGGGATCGAGTTGCATGAGGGGTTCAGTAGCACGAGGGTTCAGTAGCACGGAGGTTCAGTTATACAGGGGTTCAGTTACATGGGGGGGGGGATTGTTACCTGATTCTTTTATTCCAACTTAACTTGTAGGAGTAGGACTTCATTCCATTGGCTAAATCAGTTTATTCATCTATAATGGTGAACAAAAAGACTATTAATTCTCCATATTCTTCTTCTTCTTCTGATCATGCGCCCATGCCTCCCATGCCTCCTTCTCACTCGGGGTCAGTTGACGTCTTAATATCCGATAAAAGTTGCATATTCCACTTGTTCTTCATACCTCGTAATATCCGTCATAAGTGATATAGTGGGAGTCATCGATCTTAGGTTCTCGATCTAGACATGAAAATTAAAAGGTTTAAAATATATGGAATTTGTATAAGCTTTAATGGACAAAAATACACTAAAAGACGGTTCCTGTGAAATTAATGTAGTTTTCTATAAAAATGAACGATTTTCAATGCGAAGATTTGTTAGTGTTAGGGATAGTTGGCTACTTCTGACAGAAAATTTTTATCACAATAAAAAAAATTGCTACTTCTAAGAAAAAATTTAGTATCTTTCGCAGAAAACTTGCTAGTTCAAACAGAAAACTTGTTACCATAATTTTCTGAGCTGAATTTCTTAGCCTTTCATAGGTATGTGTTGTCTGAAACCTATGATTTGGGATGGTTAATTTGCTATTATTGACTTTTCAGAGCTAGGTTTCTTAGCCTTTCATAGGTGTGTGCTGTCAGAAAATTATGATTTGGGATTTTTAGTTTGCTTTTTGGACTTTTCAGAGCTAGGATTCTTAGTCCCTCACAGGTGTTTGTTGTCTGAAGACTATAGTTTGGGATGAGTAGTTTGCTATTTCAGGCTTTTCTGAGCTAATGTTTCTTAGTATTTCGTAGGCGTGTGTTGTCTGAAACCTATGATTTTATGTATGGAATTTGCTATTTCCGACTTTTCATAGCCAGATTTCTTAGTCTTTCGTAGGTGTGTGTTGTCTGAAACCTATGATTTGGATTGGGTGGTTTGCTATTTTTTGACTTTTCTGAGCTGGTTTTCTTAGCCTTTCATAGGGGTGTGTTGACTGAAGCCTATGATCTGGAATGGGTGGTTTGCTATTTTTGACTTTTCTGAGCTAGATTTCTTAGTCTTTCATAGGTGTGTATTGTCAGAAAATTATGATTTGGGATGTGTAGTTTGCTTTTAGGACTTTTCAGAGCTATGATTCTTAGTCTCTCATAGGCGTTTGTTGTCTGAAACTTCTAGTTTGGGATGAATAGTTTGCTGAGAAGAGCTCTGAATATCTTTGAAAAGGTCAAGGAATGTAAAGGCCCCAAATAATACAGGAAGGAACGTAAAGGTCCAGAATAACATAGGATGGATCGTAAAGGCCCAGAATATCATAGGAAGGAAAGTAAAGGCCCAGAATAGCATAGAAATGAAAGTAAATGCACAAAATAGCATAAAAAGGAACATAAAGGACCAGAATAGCATAGAAAGGAACATAAAGACACATAATAGCATAGGAAGAAACGTAAAGGACCAGAACATAATAGGAAGGAACATAAAGGCCCTGAATATCACAGGAAGGCACATAAAGTCGTAGAAGTATAAGGCCATGTGAGAGGATACTCACTCTCTTTGAAAAGGTGTAATGCCCTGTAGAAATGTTTACCTATAGGACCGGTAGAATACTATACCTACCAGAAACCTGTTTGGTACAGGGGCGCCCGCAAAGTATAAGGTTGATTACTACTATTATTAAGCTCTACTCAAATTAAGTACTGTAATATTCATGCTAGACTAAATCCTTAAATTATGAAAGAATTTAATGGCAACGATGCTAAACTTCAGAAATTAAAAAGGAGCATGTATCTATGGATTTGAGTACTCTAAAGAGTACTTAGGCTTAGGTCCTTGGCTTAGGTCCCACAGCTTAATTTTTCTAGATCTGGAATATCTTAACCATGGAGTTGACCTTTTCGGCTCTTTTACTCCACAGTTTCTGAGGAAACCAAATTCGTTTCCCTTTTTTTCTTCTGTGTTTCTGCTCTTTTAACATAATTATTTTCAAAATGAGAACTACGCATAACGTCTCTCTTGGATACTTTAAAAATCACGGAAGATAAAAGAGGCCACAGGGACAGTCGGAGAGGATAAATAATTTTTAACGGGGCAATAAAAGCATCAATAAGAGAAGATAGGTTTTTGGGAAATCAATTTATGAATTCGGCATAAAACGTTATTCGCCTTGAGAAGAAATTCTTAACGTTGTCTCGGTTCCAGCTTACTACCACAAGTGCATTATAATTAAACAATTGCAAACTGTAACTGATCATGTGGTATAGCCAAACTACGAATCTAAAACACACATAAGTAAGAGCGTTGTTGCAAGAAACTGCTTTCTAGGAAACTACCTTATTCAAAAGGCCAAAGTTTGGAAAAATAATAGTAGTTCTAGGTCCTGGAGGTACTCCAATCTGACTCTGGAGCAGGCTATAGACAGTGCTCCCTGTATCCCGAGATTTGTACAAAAACCAAAAGTCCACAGCTTTTCTCGAAAAATAGTTTAGGCTTCCAATCAACTGAAATTTTCCTGAACGTTGATCTGCATACATAACATGCTCCTTAAATTAAGTTTTGTTGTTTGTATAAACACATTTTTCTAATATCATTTTCCAAAATATATAAAACAAAATAAACATAACGCTTTATGAAATTTTTGTAAATTCAACCGCTTACGAATTTCAAAACGTAGGGCTGAACAATACCTTGTAAATGACAAAAAAGTGTGAATTTTCGGCAAGACTGCAGAGAAAGCAGTTCATTTTCAACATTAAACCAAAATAAACACCCGCTAAACATACGCTAAAGTTTTTTATTGTTTTAAAAAATAAAGTTGTGAGACAGAGTCAAACTTTAGCGTAAAGAGCGAGGAGTTGAGGAGGGGACAGCCCCTTTCATATACGGAATAATTTTTTTTCGTTTTAAGTTTTAATGTCGCTCCTTACTTTCAGTTTAAAAAACTTGTTTTTTTTATTTAATTTCTGATCGTTTTTTAGTTAATGCAGCTTTTAATTTGGCTCACCGTCATTGAATAAGTAAACAAAATTTGCATAGTAATTTTACTCTTCTTTTGCTAAATGGCTGTTTCTAAATTTCGTTCTGACGTAATTTACAAATTAACTTACGTAACGAACTTCTATATTCGTATATTTTTCTTCCGGCAAAAAATACGTCGCAGATATAGTTACAGATTTTTGCAGATATGAGCTTGAAACTTATGTAATAGAGTTTTCTGATACGCTGAATCTGACGGTGGGATTTTCATTAAAATTCTTTCACTTGTAGGGGATGTTTCCTCCCTCTTTAAAAAATCAGGTAAATTTTCTCAGGCTCGTAGCCTTTGATGAGTAATACTAAACTTAATAAAATTTATATATTTAGAATCAGCATTATAAGCCCATTCTTTTGATACATTTATTGACATTCTGTTCTGTTTTTGTTTTTGATCTTTGACCATTCTGTTTTTTGATCTTTACGTTAAAAGTTTAAAATTTTTTTTATTCACAAACCCCTGAATCACAAAGGCCATTTAATTAGAATAGATAGCTCTTTTGAAAGCACTAAAATAAAGGTAGCGTAAAGAGCGAGGTATTGACTTGGGGGAGAACCCCCTCATATACGTTATATTTTCGTTTTAAGTTGTAATGTTACTTCTTATTTTCAGTTGAAAAAACTTTCTTTTTTTAAATTTAATTTCTGATCGTTTTTTAAATAATGCTTGGAAATCCGGCACCCCCTTCATAGAAATGTCCCTTACCCCAAAGAAACATCCTCCACGGAAAGATTCTCCCGAGAAACCCCCTCCTCCAGCCCCCCCCCACCAGAAAAAAATCCTTCCTGAAAATTTCTGTATACTTCCCAATAACCAATACAATATGTAAGCAATGGGCAAAGTTCATATCTTGCAGCCCTTCCCCTGGGAACTGTGGGGGATTAAGTCATCGTAAAAGACATTTTATTAGATTTTCGACTATGCTGAACAAAATGGCTATCTCAAAATTTTAATTGGGTGATTTTGAGAAAAAAATTAGAGTGGGAGGGGGTCTTGTTGCCCTCCATTTTTTTGATCGTGATCTTTCTTCGAGCAAAAAGTACAAATTTCCACCTTTTTGCAGATAGGAGTTTGAAACTTCTTTAATAGGGTTCTCTGATAAGCTGAATGTGATGGTGTAATTTTAGTTAAAATTAATTAAAAATGCAAAATTCCACATCTTTGCAGATAGGAGTTTGAAGCTTCTTTAATAATGTTCGTTGATAAGCAGAATCTGATGGAGTGAATTTCGTTAAAGTTAAATAAAAAGATTTGCAATTAAAACAAAATTTTATTGTTTTAAAAAAAATTGAGTTGTGAGAAAGTCAAACTTTAGCGTAAAGAGCGAGGCGTTGAGGAGGGGACAGACCCTTTCATATACGGAATAATTTCTGTTCGTTTTAAGTTTTAACGTCGTTCCTTACTTTCAGTTTAAAAAAACTTGTTCTTTTTTTATTTCATTTGTGAACGTTTTTTAATTAATGCAGGCTTTGATTTTGGCTCACCGTGCTTGAATAATTAAAACGAAATTTGCATATTAATTTTACTTTTATTTGGTTAAATGGCTTACCCGAAACTTGTTGAATTTTATTTACGAACGTTTTTATTAGTAATAAATATACGTAACTTACGAATTAACTTCCGTAACGAACTTCTATATTCACATATTTTTAATACATATATTAGAGGGTTTGCCCCCTATTGCTCTTTAAGCTAAAGTTCGAATTTTGTTCCAATTCTTTAAAAATGATCCCTTAATCACAAAGGCCGTTAATTAGAATAAATAGCTCTTATGAAAGTACTAAAAAATCTTTGGCTTAAAGAGCGAAGCATTGACTAGAAGGTGAACCCAATCATATAGCTAATATTTTTTGTTCGTTGTAAGTTTTGATGTTGCTCCTCACTTTCAGTTGAAAAACTTTTTTTTATAATTAATTTCTGATTTTTTTTAAAAATAATGATGGGAAATCCGGTGCCCCCTTCATAGCAAAATCCCTTCCCCCATGAATACTTCCTTCATGAAAAGATCCTCCCATATAACCCCCGATCCACCCCCACCCCCCACTACCATAAAAAATTCTCCCTGAAAATGTCTGTATACTTCCCAATAACCAATTCTATATGTTAACATTGGGTAAAGTTCATAGCTTTCAGCCCTCCCCCTGGGGGCTTCGAGGGATTAAGTCATCCTAAAAGACATAGTTATAATATTTTCGACCATGCTGAACAAAAAGGCTATCTCAAAATTTTGATCGGGTGTCTTTTGGAAAAAAATGAGCGTGGGAGGGGGCTTAGTTGCCCTCCATTTTTTTGGTCACTTAAAAAGGGATTATTGTATGGGGCTTGGATTATTGTATGAGGCTTTTACATCGTGGTACCAATGCATTCACTCAATTTATTGACATACTAATTGAAACAAAGAAAAATAGTATTGTAGATTTGTTTTTGAACATTACATAGATTTTCCAAAAAAAACAATAGTAACCGTTTGTATGGAAAATCTGAAACCTCACATCCCAATGAAGCGAATAGAACGGGAAATAAATCCCGCTCAAACATGTTTAAAGTGTGACGTCACCTGTTTACTCCTCCTCCTATTCTGTCTTTAGGAAATCTGATGTGAGTACTCGAAGTAAAAGAAAGAAGAACATTCTTTCTAGGAGAGTGGTTAGTTTGTAATCTGCAGTCCGAGTGTCAATAGTGAAGAAAAAAAATGTACTACACATGTTCTCTATGTTTATATACATTGGGCAGTTGGTCGTCCTGTGAGAATTGCACTACTGTCAGTGAATATGATGAAAAGTGTAGATTTTGCAATCCATGTAAACTTCATCGAGGATATGCCATTAAAATTAAAGATTGTAATTCATGCCTTGAAGAAGTTTGCGATTCTCATGTCAGAGGATTCCTATGTTCAAACTATCACTATGATAAATGTAATCAGTGGGAAAATACCTATCCTGGTGTGATTAGAAAAAATTCAAAACGATCATTTAATCTATTCTTGAGAGACTGGTATTGTCGCGGATTTAAATTTTATTGGGAAGAAGAATTTGGACCGCGCTTCAAGTGTCAAAATGACAAAAGAGTGTGGTTTCTACGACATCGATGTGAAGATACTGGATGTTATGATTAAAAACCTACGCATTTTTACTTGGCAGTTACGGAGAGTGATTCTTCATTTGAGAATTCTGTTTGTGACATTGCATCAAATACACAAATTGAAACACGTGAATTTTGAAATATAAGTGAAAAAAGAATAATTGACCGCACAAACACATATAATGAGAGTGAAAATGCCTTGTACTTCAGTAAATGCGATCCTAATTGATCCTTACTTGATCAATACACAGTGAATATAAATGATTTATAACCACAAGTAGTCGTCGATAATGACGACCATCTACATGTAGAAGAAGAAGAAATCTAAACAAAAAAAAAACATTTTTTGTTATGTATATACATGTTTTATTAAAAACAAATTTACATACATTTTTAACCCTAGAAGGGTAAGCTTTCGTAAATTTTACGACGCAAAAACACTTTTCCACGGTTGCCATGGAAACGGATGCATTGCGCGAACCGACCTCCCCGATATACTAATATTATATGACTAGCCAGTTTTTGTGCCGTCACAGAGGTTTTATTATCTGAACCGGTTGAGGAGATACTAAGGGTGAGTAGTAAAATTTACGAAATCTTACCATCTACGTAACTTTTTCACCTTTTTCAGGAAAAGGGATTTTTTTATCAAAACTTGGTAATTAGTAAGCTTCTTCGGACAATGAGGTTAGATCAGTTTTTTAACGTTGTTGACAAGCTTCGTAGCAAATTTCGTGAGGAAATAGCACATAAGAATGCTGATTTTGGCTATTTTCTGATTTAACAAATGAGCAGCAAAAATTTTTCTTTTTGCAGAATGACTTCGCGACGGCTTTCAGATGCGGAAATCCTGCGTCTGCTTGATTCAGAAGATGGTGAAGCAGCAAAGGATTCTTGTACAGACGATGAGGAGGACCAGGAAATCTTTGACATTTCTAATAGTGAAGATTCCGATGATGACTATTTTCCTATAGACGACAACGAATATAGCAGCCCTGATGAAAAAATTTCTATTACAGTGAGTTTAAGCCAGCCGTATTCGAAGCAAAAAATAACCGTTGCTGAAGGTCCTACTTCTCCTGAATCGTCAAATGAGACCGATGACGACCCTCTTCTATCCTCTCAGCTGCCAGGGGACGAACATATTGTCATTCCGAGCAAAAAATCTTTGAAAGGAAAGAATGGTCATCGATGGTCGGCTGTCCCACCGTCCAAACCTAACAAGGCAAAGGCGAAAAACATCGTTAGAGGTGTAGCTTGTCCTGTAAGTGCAAAAGTGGCCAAAAGTGATCTGTCTGCATTTCACCTGTTTTTTTCAAACGCTGTCTTCGAAAAAATAACGAAACATACGAACGAGGAAATAGTGAGGAAGAAAGACTCGTATTCACAGCAAAGTGCAACCACTGCTGCAACGACTGAGATAGAAGTTAGGGCCCTAGTTGGTATCCTCATTCTCTCAGGCTCCCTCAAAGATGGGCATCTTTCGACCGAGAAGCTGTTTGACACCCAATTGAGTGGCTCTGCATACCATGCCACCATGAGCCGTCAGCGCTTCAGATTCTTGGTCAATTGTTTGCGGTTCGATGACAAAATAGTCTGGAAGAACGAAGAAAACATGATCCGTTTGCACCTATAAGGGAAACGTGGGAATTGATCATACAGAGCTGCAAAGAACATTTTCGCCCAGGAATCAACGTCACTATCGACAAGCAGCTTTTAGGATTCCGTGGATGCTGTCCTTTTAGAATGTATAATCCCAACAAACCTAGCAAGTACGGACTTAAGATTGTCATGATGTGCGTCGTTGGAACAAAGTCCATAGTGAATGCAATGCCATATTTGGGAAAGGCGACAAGGACTGACGGATTTCCACTAGGACCATACTATGTGCAAGAGCTCACAAGACCTATCTGGGGGACAAATAGAAATGTCACGACTGACAACTGGTTTACATCGATTCCGTTTGCAGCAGAACTACTGAAAGAACCGTATCGACTGACTACAGTTGGTACAGTACGAAAAAACAAGAAAGAAATTCCGGAAGAGCTTCTTGTGAGCAAAGGAAGAATCACAGGAACATCAATGTTCTGTTTCGATCAGGAGCTGACTCTAGTGTCTTATCTTGCTAAGCCACCAAAAATGGTCCTGCTTCTGTCAACTTGCCATGAGGGTACCAGTATCACATATCCAAGCAAGAAGCCTGAGATCATCGAGTACTACAATAACACCAAAGGCGGTGTAGACACATTTGACCAAATGTGTAGTTCAATGTCAGCGGCTCGGAATACCAACAGGTGGCCCATGTGCATGTTTTATGGGCTGATCCATATCGTTTGTATCAACAGTTATGTCATCTACTCCTTCAATATCTCCAAATCTAGTGGAAGACCACTTTCACGAAAGGATTTCATGAATGTTCTGTTCAAAGAGTTGACCCAGCCGGATATGACCACTCGCTTAGAAACCCCCACTTTGCAGCACTCGATCAAACTCGATATCAGTCAAACAATGGAGGTGATAGGTGAAATATATTAAGGAACGTCTGTGGAAGGGAGAAGAACGACCTGCAGCCTTTGCCCAGCGTGCATTCGCCGAATGACTACCAATTTTTGCAACAACTGCAAAAAGCCGTTCTGCGGTGAACACCGTGCGAAGTCATGCATACCATGTGACTCCAAGAAATGAAAGCAACCTTTTGTGCTGTGTAAAACATTATCTGAAGATCTGTTTTTGATAATTCCCGCTTACTTTTAAAATTAACTTAAGTGATGAGTTTTAAAAGTCAATGTTTCTGCAAGTAGTAATTTTTACGAAAGCTTACCATCTACGTAACTTTTTGGGAAGCTTACCTTTCTAGGGTTAAAACACTTTACTCGTAGGGCGCTAAAATCAATATTATACAGTTTTGAGAGTATATTTTCCACCACAAAGTCGTTCAGACGTGGATTGTCAACGTAAATGTTGAGAAACTGCTTGTAAGTATAGCCACGACATCTGAAAACGAAATATAGTAGCGCATGAAAACCAAAGCTTTTAGTCGATAGATCCTACACTCTCTTCCGGTTTTTAATAATAGGTTTCCCACTGCTTTCAATATAGGTTTTAATATGGTAACTATAGAATGTATATGGGAATCCGAGAGGATCGAAAAATTCAATAGTTTTCTTTGTTTGAAAGATGCACAACTAGTATCCAGTATTTCTTATATTCGATGGACTGCTATTAACAATGATAATGGTATGAGTACCACCTTTAATTTCGTCAAAGAAATCCGAGGGTACACAATAGGATTTGTATTTGGACATGAATGGATCCAAGTTAAATACATCAATTATTTGATTCGTGTTCATGGGGCCAAGTTTAGTAGAACACTACCATCGGGAGTGATCTCCCAATAGGTTTCAAATTGACATAGTGATATTAACGTAATGATTTCAGTCAAGGCATCGGCGAATGTGCACTCTAAACGTACACTCCCTGTTCTAACATTCTAACAACAGTCAAATCTTGAGTGCCAGACAAATCTAAAAAAATTACACCATGAGTTTTTGAAAACTTTGAATCAGTTATTCCATTTTCAAATAGTTGGGAATCATGATCCAGTGATTGCATTGTCAATTCATAGAGAGTTCTGTAGGATTTGTTATCAAATGATAAATTGTACAGAGGAACTCCATTCACTTTGCACACAAGACTGGACAAATCAAAAAAAAATAAAATCATGAGGGGATGTGGTCCAGGACCCAACGGCGCTAGCACTCTTTATAAGGGCCAATGCGAGTTTCGAGGGGATTTCCCCACTGATAAATGATGAATCAGTATAACTACGAGAACCTGTAGCAATGTGACATTGATTGGTAACTGTATGAGGA